>NW_020955632.1:128925-148118 GCF_003031625.1 Empidonax traillii | reverse complement strand
CACTAATGAAAAATGCAGCCAAGACAGGTTTAGTTACCGGCTTTGTAGATATAATTAGATTTAGGAAAGGTTATGTTTTTTCAATGTCCAGAAATGTCTGAACATGAAAAGATTATATTGCTGGCTGAACAGGTTAGAACGTTTAATTAAAAATTCTCTTTTACTGCTAATATTAAATTCTTTTCATAACAATTTCTTCCAAGGGAAATCACAAAACTGTTTTTACACAGGAAACTTAATCAAATGAATCAGGAGCATTTTAACAGATACAATTTTTGCAGAGCACTTCAGCCAGCATTGCCACAAAAATCTCAAATTTCTTTTTTTTTTTTACTACTTGGTCTAAAAAGATATCTAGTAAGGTCTTTTTATGTGCAAATAATATAATTCAGTCCCAGGGAATCATTCTTATAGGAGATCAAGTGGTCTCATTCACTCTCTACTACACAACAGCTCATTGGATAAAGTTGCCCAGGAGGTAAAAACTGCTTTTATTTTTGAGGAGAACTAAGGCTCCAGGTTCCTGACTTGAGGCACATATTGCAAAGGGGTCCCTCAGGGTAAAAGAGCTACATTTATTTCTGATGCAGTGGTTCATCACTGGCCAAGACATGCACATGGAAAGCAGGCTGAGCTCCATTCCTGCCTCAGTAAACATTTCTGTCTAATATTAGAGTCTATATGATTTATATTTATTGCTATTAGGCAGATCATTTGAGACTGAAGACTGACCTTTTCAAGAAAGTACATCAATTGCCGCATTTACTTCTCTTGGTCTCTTTCTGGCCAAAAAAATTTTCAGGCTTTGATGTGAAACATTGAATAGGATGGATGAGCCTATGACAGTGACAGAGGTTGGGATTTTGATGTGAGCCTTAATGTTTCTTTGTTAGTACACACGATTCTTTGGAGTTAAGGTGAGCTGCTTCAGGCTCTGTTAGCAGAATTTATACCAAGTCCAAATTCTGAACCTTTTTCAATGGACTCACTAGACTTTGGAGGGGATACAATCTTAAGATGCTTAAAATGAAATGTGTGCAAGTCATCTTGATAATAAAAAGTTATAAAATGACTGACATAGGAAAGATAAGAAGTCAATACTATAGATGACTGCCTTATTTAGCTGATGCTTCAAATGATGGGAATCAATTTCTATTAGCAAAAAGCAGAACATACATTAAAAAGGTCGCAAACTCACTCATTTTCTACTCATTCTTTGTATCATTTTCCAGAAGCCTGATCCAAAATTAGGAAAACTTGAGGAAGGAGCTCAGTCAGGCTTAAGACACTACCCACTCTGTAAGTTTTCTGTCTCTTCTGACTGAGACCAACGCTATCACTGATTCATCTGTTTGAATGATCTCTACCCATCCGCCCAGCAGGTGATGTTGGTTTAGCCCTCTTGTAAGTGAGCAGATGTGATTTTGAGAGTAATCTCCAAATTTTAATTAATGGGAAAAATAAAAAAATTATATGATATAACCACAGGAAGTTTTATGCCTCCTAAAAGAAACCCCTTGGAACTTTGTAATCGGCTTTCAAAAGATTTTAAAAGTTCCTCAAAAGTAAAAGAAAGGCAGCATTTTGACAATATTCAAAAAGGAAGGAAAATATTACCATGATAATTGTAAACTGTATTGGCATGACACTGAATCTGAGCTGAGATGGGGTTTGATTAATTAGCGCTCAAAGTAGGATAATGAAATAAACACTGATTAATGAGCATAAGGAAATAGAATTGTTATGCTGACAAAACAGGCTTCCAACTATTCACAAGGCGGCTGAAAAAATGTAATAGGTTTGCTGAATATGTCTTATACTTCTGCAAGGCAGGTAGCAAGATGTACATTGAGATGTGCTTTATGCGGAGTCCCAGAAGAATGAGCTCTTGACCATGCATCGCTCACTCTTTTTTTTTTTTTTTTTTTGTCAGTGGACTGGAAGTACAGATTTGAAGCATTTAATAAGCTTGAGACAAACCGCCTTTTGGATATAAAGGAAGAGGCATTCTGAAAAAATGTCAGGTGAGTGTCATCTATAGTGCAGGAAGGATGTTGAGAAATTGGAGTGGATTCAGAGAAGAACCTTGAGAATGATGAAGGGATGGAAAAACATGGCACTCACTGAAATATATAGCTCAAACAATTTGTCTAATAAAAGACAAGTCTGTGGGGCTGACTCCAGCATAATCGATAAATAATTTCCTGTGAATAGAAATCTATTAGCAGAGAACTACCAAAGAGGGAAAGTAATTGCTCATAGTAAGCATTCAGCTAATGGATTCTCCATCTCGGGAGAATATTTATAAATCTATATTGGATATTTTATTAAACAATATGCTTGAGATCAAACAGGAATTAATTCAAGAGTTTCTGTAGCTGTGTTTTGTTGACAGACAGACTAGGTGATCATGGCTTGTAACAGAATCCAATAATATGTATTTTTCTATTGGCTAGATGAAGTAATAAACTCACTGAAATTTTAATAAGATACTAAAATGTTTCCCTAATAACCCCTAAAATACTGTTTCTTTGATTTTTTTATTGTTGTAGGAAATAACTGTACACCAATATTGCTAATGACAGAGGTAAATTTTACATTTTTTCTATTCTTATCCTTGTCTGCTACAGAACCTATTGGTGAATGATTGGTAAGATTTTTATTGGCAATAGTAACAGCAGTAAGTGAAGCCCAGCTCAGAATCCCAGCAAAGTTTTAGCCTCCATGAGGAAATCATAGTGTTGTCGTTGATTATGAGCTACAGAGCTTTTTTATTTTTGTTTTTAGCAGGTGTCATTATCAGCTTTACTGCACTAGAATGCAATTTAATTATATGTCAGAAAGTATCTTTTACAAAGGCTTACAATGGCTTGGGTTGGAAGGGAGCTCAAAGATAACCTTGTTCCATCCAGCCTGCCATGGCCAAGGACACCTTCCACTAGAACAGGTTTCTCAAGGCCCCATTCAGCCTGGCTCTGAACACTTCCAGGGATGAGGCATCCACAACTTCTCAGGGCAACGTGTTCCAGTGCCTCACCATCCTCACAGTACAGAATTTCTTTATAATATCTAATCTAAACCTACTCTCTTTCAGTTTGAAGGCATTCTGCCTAGTCCTATCACTACATGCTCTTGTAAAAAGTCTCTCTCCACCTTGTAGGCCCTCTTCAGGCATTGCAAGGATGCAATTAGGTCATTCCAGAGTCTTCTCCTATCCAGGCTGAATAATCCCAATTCTCTTAGTCTTTCCTCATAGTAGAAGTGTTCCCTCCCTTTAACAACCTATGGAATCCTATGGAATTATTACTAAAGAAAAATACTTCTACATTCTTACAATTTTTTCATCAGGTTGAGTAGTTAGATTTATCTGGAGAACATAAAAAACTGAACAATAATGATTGATATTGCTGAACACTAATATGGAATTAATTAATAAAGAATTAAAAATAAAGAAATGTTAATTGCAGAAAATGTATGGAAAAGTTTCTAAAGAAGAGGAAATAGACATAGAAGACATCTGTGGGGAAGAATTTAATTTTAATTTTTTACAAAGAAAGTAAGATTACAGACTTTTAATTGTTTTAAATTTTTATGCTGTAAAATTACACCCTTGAATAGCATAAGAAATGTTTTCCATTATCATCGTGTCATGTGGAATTACTCACACTTCTAACTGTTGGCTGGTTTTCCCATCTTGCTTTTTAGAACCTCTCACTTTTATCATTGAAAGTTGTTGGTTTCTGCTGACTGTAAACATGTCTCTGAAGAACATGCATTTGCTTTTCTGACTGTGGTTTTTTGACCTTCTTTTCTATCTAGGTAGGACTTCACTCTAGAATTAGGTACAGTGATGACAGTTTGATTGGATACTTGTATTCATGGAGTAACGAATACAGATGTATTGAACAAAGCTGTTCCTACATGCAAAAATTCAACCAAGTCAGATTTGATCATAGATACATTCTTTGTACCTTAATTGCAGATATGTATGATTTAAACTAAAACCTCATTGGTAGTCTGAACACCCAGATTATGGTTTCTATGGCTGTCTTTTTCTCCTTATTGTATCTGTTGGATATCATGGCTAGGCTTCGCAAACAAAGATTTGGGAAGGGCTCTACCCACGCTTGCTACAAGTGCACTGATGGCTAAAAAGGCCAACCCGAGATAGACAGGTCCAGTTGCAGAAGGCACAGCAGAAAGACTCCCTAGGTAATATCGACAAGACACGATTCTGCGTTGTCTTTTCTCCTTGAGAGTGATCCTGTGTGTGTTCTCAAAAGAAGCAGCAGCGTTATAGATGGTGTGTCTCCAGGCCTCCCGATCGGAGGCCAGAGTAGACCAATGGTGGTGATCAATATGGCCAAGGCTGAGGGATTGTTTCAGGCAGTCCTTGTATCTCCTTTTCAGGGCTCCTCTCTTGCGGCAGCCAGTGGCAAGTTCCCCATAGAGCACGATCTTAGGGAGGAGGTAGTGCTGCATCCTGGAGATGTGCCCTGCCCAACGCAGCTGAGTTCTCAGCAGCATGGCCTCAGTGCTCGTGACTGCTGCCTGTTCAAGGACAGACGTGTTGGTCACATAGTCAGTCCAGTGGATGTTAAGGATTGTACGGAGGCAGCCTTGATGGAAGCATTCTAAGAGTCACAAGTGGTGGCCGTAAATGACCCATGATTCAGACCCATATAAAAGAGCAGACAATACAATGGCTCTGTAAACACTGATCTTTGTACTTTTCTTCAGGTGTTTGTTTCGCCAAACTCTTTTATGAATTAGCCTATTCAGCCTAAGGCGACTGAAGGCCCATACTAAGACCTTAAATCATCTTGTCCATGAGCTGCTTTACACTGACGATGATGCCCTCATCACCCACACAGAAGTAGCTCTGCAACGTTTAACATCCTGCTTTGCAGAGGCTGCTGGAAGTCAGCTTGAAGAAGACAGAGGTTTTCTATCAACCTGCACCTCAGGAAGTCTCCCATCATCCCCATATCACCACTGGCAAATCAGAGCTCAAATCAATCCAGCAATTTAATTACCTGCGAAGCATCACCTCCTCAGAAGGTAAGATTGATGAAGAAATAGACAATAGGTTAGAAAAGGCATCTGTTGGATGTATGTTGTTGGAAAATACTGGTGCTTATCTCGTCAGTAATAGATAATATCCTAAGGGTTCATTTGAAGGAATGGGTGTATTTTCAGTATTGTATACTGGAAATAAATGTCAGGAAGTGAACATTGATTCTGGATCATATTTTACAACAAATTGATGTTCCTGGACATAAAGACCGTAATTTCGTTTCAAATCACATGATATTTTTTTAAAATATTTTTAGATTTCTATTAGAAATGGTATAGTAGAAAACTGATTAAATTTTTTCATATGTTTCATTTAAAATAATTTTTTCTCTTTTGTTGATGATGTAAATTTTTGTATGTGGTAGATGGATTTGCCACCATGTCTTTCTTCTTAGGAAATGGAATGTGTTTCAGTCAATAATGCATATATTATATCTGCTTTAGCATTTGAAAGGAGCTAAGTTAAAGTCTTCAAAGCTTCTCTTCTACATTTATTTGTTATGAGAAAGATGATACTTGTCTGAATTTGCTTATGCTCAGATAAATCCTCACTTTATGGACAAACTAGCAACGCATACTGGGCAAGATAGAAAAGTGCTGAAGTCCATTTTATACCTTTGTCATTCAGCCTTGGAAACTGGCAGATGCACTTTATTGGCAGCAATACTAAGGGAGGGCAGTCATTGTACAATGCATTAAAATGCATCAAAGTGCTTATGTTGCACTACCAGGCTGTAGTCCCAGAGCCTCAGAAGACTATTAAGAAACCATATCTCTCCTTGGAGTTATCCTAAGTTTCAGAAGCCTAACTTATACCAAAGGACCCCTGGAAAGATTTAATGGCTGGAGAGAGAGAAACTCAGACAGTATAATACTATTTACCAAGCTAAAACTTCTCTTTTAAGTAAGGTTATTTTTAAAGAAGGTTGGCTGAGAGAGTGAAGAACCTCTTTCTTTCTGTGGACAGAGACTTCAGAATTAGCTCTGTGAAATATTCTTTAAAATTCTAAGTCATGATGACAGAAGACTTCTCAAACAGTTTTGTCCAAAATTTGGAAAGACTTCTGCGTTAACATGTTGCTCTCTACTATGGAGATCCAAAGAAAGACACAATTCAAGGAAGAAGGGGTGGTAGAGGGAAAAGAGGAAGAAGACAGGAGAAGTGACAATTATGCAGCTAAAGTTTCATACCCTGAGTGTAGTGAGTAGCAGGAGCTGAGGACTGGTGCTGGTACTCTTACATAGGATTGCATACTCGTGGAAAAAGCCAGTTATCACAAGGTTCTCCCTTGTGTCAGCTGGCTCAGATCTGAATGGCAGTCAGCCTTCTGAGGAGGAGATACTGCTCAATCAAGTGGAAGTTGTTGAAAAATGCCGGAGCTAAGAGGATTCCTATGCAAGATTGAGTATTTTTTTCCTATAATGAAATTCTTTGATAATTTCTCGTGAACTATTGCCTTTTGAGATCTGGTTGGTCACTCTGGTTTCCATAAAGTGCTGAAAGCATGCTCTAATGATATACTGTATTATTCACTTTTAAAAATTAAATATAATCTGTCAGTAAGTCACAGTGCTTAACATCAATCAGACTATAAACATTTATGGAGCTATTTTTTCAATCACACTGAATAACATTAAAACAAATTGAATTAGACTATATATGTTTCCATAAAATGGAAATTTGTGATTTTGTGACACAACAATTAAAATTCACAATTAGCTTTCCCCATTTTTCTATAGCACTGCTTGAAAGAATGACAAATAATTGAATATTTTCAGTCTAAAATCCTTAACTGTATAAAAATTTTCTGTAGTTGTTTCTTCTGCTTGCAATCACAGTTGGAAACTGTGGCAAGGTATTTCTACTGGAGTGCAACAGAGTGTGGCTTAGAACCAGGGTGAGGAACAAATAGACAATCTGTGTTTTCATGGAAGATATTGGTGAAATTATCATACTGTAGTTCCTAGTTCCTTGTTCATGGATAGGTATATGTCAGAAGTCAGTCCAGTTAACCAACTTGAGAAAAACCTTTCTCAGAAATCTTTCAAATTAGTTATATGCATAATGAATAGGAGATGTCACATTAAAAACATATTGAGGTAATACAAGAGGAAAAAAAAAAGATAGAACAAAAAAGTCCTAAGAAAATGGATTCTCACTTATTATTTGCTTTGTTGAATCTGATATCTTAAGTACATTAGTTAAAGAAACAAATAGGAAAACAGAATAATTACAGTGTATTTATCCTCAAGCATCTGTGAAAATATTTGTTGTATTTTGTTGCATATATATATTTCAGTGACATTTAATGTGTCTAAAACATTCATTTGGTGGTGATATCCAATCTGGGTACAGTAAATATTCTACCACATAATGAAAGATGTGTTAAAGCATTTTAAAGGCAGAATTACTACATAGCCACAGCTGAGCTGCCTTCTGGTGATAAAATTTATAAAACAGTTCTACTGGTTTCCTCTGTTTCTATTGTGCCAACGTTAGTCCTTTCCACTTTGGGTGCATGACTAGAAAATTAAGAAAAACATGGCACAGTTTCCCATTAATGTGTGTTGACAGCTCCACTAAATTATGTGTGTACCTTGATGCACTGGAATACGGTGGGTTACCAACCCTTTTTCATTAAAAATAAAAGGGGGAAAATGAACTGAGAATTATATACTAGAAAAATTGAACTATCTACTAATTATTAGTAGTATATTGTAGCTGAACACTGTATTAATACCTGAAATACAAAATATGACTTATTTGTTTATTTGTCCAGACATCAGTTCTGTTCCACCAACTTCAGTAGGCCACAGATCCTAAACAGCTTTGAAATTTTGGGCCCTGGTGTTTTTTACTTAACTGTCAGGGCTGCAGTTGGGATACCAAAACCAACGATACTCGATACGATGATCCAAAATCTGTCTTCATCAAGCCTAACAGCAAGATGTAACTCTCTGATGATACTATTTGTTCTATATAATATCTTTAGTCGAATATATTAAAATAAAACTTCATTTTTCAGACCACATTCTTTCCACATACATCAAGACAGCTGGGAAGACTTAAGAAATGGAAGCAAAGTGTTTCATAGTGGAGCTACATGTATGACTGAAGAAGTATGTTGGTTCTTGCTTTCTGGTACATCATTTGGCTGGTTTTGATCAGGCCCAAGGAAATGTATTGGAGTGCCTGAAACACTTGCGTATTCCATCTGCCCTAAAAAAATTATAACCTTAATAAAGATAATAAAAAATAATAACGGCATTTTATGTTTGTAGTTGGATATGTGTAACAATAGTCTTTAACAAAGACATCATGTTGGTCTTTCTTGGAGTCAAGATAAGACAACAAAGCCAATAAATCTTACACCTTTCTTTATTGTCCTTGCATTTCTGCTAGCATAAGCAAAAAAAAAAAAAAAAAAAAAAAAAAAAAAAAAAAAAAAAAAAAAAAAAAAAAAAAAAAAAAAAAAAAAAAAAAAAAAAAAAAAAAAAAAAAAAAAAAAAAAAAAAAAAAGGGTAAAGAGAGCAGCTTTTAAATAGTTTGCTTTTACAGTTTTTTCCCATGTGTTATCTTACATAGTACAGTAGTTGCTTCCAAGGTCAAAAAGCTCTCCTGCATTTACTAAATGCTATTCACTGTGGATGTTCCCGGTGTAAGTAAGTGGCACACTTATTTATGCTTCCATAAGTGCACAGTTATTACCATTTGTTTTCTAATACATGTCCAAATAACAGAGAGAAATTAAAAAACATTACTCATGTAGCATACAAAGTGGTCGTTTTGGTCACTAAGGGAAAGGCTTTTATTTTGCGAGTCAGAGCAAAACACAGGGATAGGCAAAAGGCAGAATGGATTTGTTGAAGTGTTGAGAAATCATGTTGACACAAAAAGGATTCCTGAATTATTGTCTCCCCACATTCACAGTTTATAAGATCAATGTATTTTTCAACACCTGACTTCTTACTGCACTTAGAATATGAAACATACAAAACAATGATCTATCACAAAAACACAGGCATTTTCTGTGTATACAGATTTGAACAAGAAGTTACATTATATGGATATTCTTTTTCATTGAAATAAGGTTTGTAAAACAAACCTGTTAAAAAAAAAAAGTAGAAAAGTTATTGCTCTAACAATACTAAATTTTAATGGAACTGATAAAAAGCGTGTTTGATACCAGTTCAGACTGATCCAAGTAGTCATTTTACTTTGTGCATATACACATAACAGGCTCAAACAAATAATTTTGAAGACTACAAACTCAAATTTTCAATTGCTAGAAAGTGCCAGAATCATAGTTGCTGATGCTGTCTTACTCTAAACCATTGTACACATAGTATCTGATATATATCATAGAATCATAGAATGTTAAGGGGTTGGAAGGGACCATAAAGATCATCTAATTCCAACTCATCCTGCCACTGTCAGGGACACCTCCCACTAGGTTGGTGAAGGCCTTATTAAATCCAGTCTCAAACACTGCCAGGGTTGGGGCATCCACAATCTCCCTGGGCAACCTGTTCCAGTGTCTCATCACCCTCACAGTAAAGAATTTCTTCCTAATATCCAACCTAAATTTCCCTTCTTTCAATTTGTACCCATTACTCCTTGTCCTGTCAATATGGTTTCTGATGAAAAATCCCTCTCTGGCTTCCCCATAAACCCCTTCAGTTACTAGAAAGTTGCTATAATGTCTCCACACAACCTTCTCTCCTCTAGGCTCAATATCCCCAACTTTCTCAACCTGTCTTTTATAGGGGAGGTTCTACAGTCCACTTATATTTTCCTGGCCTCCTCTGGACTTGCTTCAACAGGTCCATGTCCTATTTTTGTTGGGAACACCAGAACTGTGTGCAACACTCTGGGTGAGGTCCCACAAAACAGAGTAGAGAGGCAGAAGCACCCTTTTGACCTGTTGGCCACAATTCTTTAGCTGGAGCCCAGGACACAGTTGGCTTTCTGGGCTGTGAGCTCACACTGCTGGCTCATGTTGATTTTTTCATCAAGCATCACCCCCTAGTCTTTCTCCACAGGGCTGCTCTCAGTCACCTCTCTGCCCAGCCTGTAGCTGTGCTTGGGATTGCCATGACCCAGGTGTAGGACCTTGCATTTTGCTTTGCTGAACTTCATGACATTTGCATCGGCCCACCTCCAAGGCCTGTCAAGATCCCTCTGGATGGCCCATCCCTTTTTTCAGTGTATTGACTGCCACACAACTTGGTGTTATCAGAGAACTTGCTGAGGGTGCCCTTGATGCCTCTGTCCATGTCACTGACAAATATGCTGAACAGAATTTGCCCCAGTACTGTCCCCGAAGGACATCACCTGTCACTGGTCTCCACGTGGACAATGAGCCATTGACAACAACTCTTTGTGTTATGTCATCCTGCCAGTTCTTTATACATTGAGTAGTCCATCCATCAAATTCATGTTTCTACAGTTAGGAGACAAGGATATCATGCAGGACAGCGTCAAATACTTTGTGCAAGTCAAGGTAGACAATGTCAGTTGCTCTGCCACCAATGCTGTAGCCCTGTCATAGAAGATCACCAGATTTTTCAGGCATGATTTCCCCCTTTTAAAGCTATTTTGGCTATTACCAATCACTTCGTTTTCCATGTGCCTTAGCATAGTTTCTGGGAGAATCTGCTTCATGGTCTTACCTGGCACTCGGCATCAGAGATGAGACTGACTGGTCTGTAGTTCTCCAGGTCTTTCACTTTCCCCTTTTTAAAAATGGGGGTTATGTTTCCCTTTTTCCTGTAATTAAGGACTTCATCTGACTGCCATGATTTTTCAAAAAGGTTGGATAGTGGTTTAGCAACTTCATCTGCCAGCACCTTCAGGGCCTGTGGATTAATCGTAGAATAGAATCATAGAATCATCCTACTTGGAAGAGACCTTTAAGATCATCAAGTCCAATTGTCAACCCAAAACTACCACTGTAGGCCTTGAACACTAAACCGTATCATCCAGCACCAGATCCAGATGTCTCTTAAACATCTTCAGGGATGATGAGTCCACCATCACCCTGGGCAACCTAATCCAATACCTGACCACCCTAATGGTGAAAAATTCTTTTCTAATATCTAATCTGAAGCTCATCCTCTATAGGTTTTGCCCAACTTCAAGTCCCAGTATTGCCTTTTCCCATTTCCTCCCTCCAACCTTCTTACGCAGACAGTCCCATCTCCTCTGCTGGCTTCTTTTTTTCCCTCCATTATGCTCTTTTCTCATTTAGTTTTGGCTTTTCATTACCTGTTCCTTCCCACCTAATTGCTTGCTCCTTCATTCTGCCTGAATACTAACTCCAGAACAGAGCTTGGTTTTCTTGGATGCTGCTCCAGACCTGTGAGTTTATCTAGATAGTTTATCTGATTTTGACTTTCCCTTGGCATTTCAGCTTACTGTAAACATGCAAGTCAGGAAGCAGCCTGAGATTTGGTCTTTCAGGTATTACCAGCACCAAAATACACTTGTTTCTAAGGGAACTGTGGGTCACTCCATGACAAGAAAGATTCAGTCCATTGGGGACACTAAATAAGAAAATAATGTCTCATATTTATTTAAAACTCTGTCAAATGCAGTAGCTTAGGCTGAACTATAGATGCTGTGAGCTGTTTGTTGACACTCTACTGCAATCCTTTGTCTGGATCAATGGAAAGAATATTCCCAAGCATAGTTTGGTTATACTGCTTCACCACACTGCTGTCCTATTTCAATATTCCTTATATTTCTACAGCACAGATGTAGAACAACATCAGAAAGAAAAACAACAACAACAAAAAAACCAACCAAATAAACAAAAAACCACCAACCAACCAACCAACCAACCAACCAAAAACAAAAACCAAAAAAACCAAACAAACAAAACAACAACAACAACAAACCAAAGAAAAAGAGGGAATAATACTTGAGTGTTATTGATTTTGGCCCAAAGTGAGGAAAACCTACTCTGAAAATGGTGATGTCTGCAAAAAGGACTTCATTGACAAACATGCAAAGACTATCTCTGAAGCAACAATTTTTATTGCCTTTTTATACACTGGGGTTTTTTTACTTTCATTTTTTTTCTTCTTTATTAATGATTATTTACTATTAGAAAGTGAGTAGCCTAACTAATAGGTAAAGTGTCCTGTGAGTCAAATAACAATTATCAGGTTATTGGACTTCCATTAAGAAAAAAAAATTACAATGGCCTTGGCAAATACAATTATTGATTTCTAGAGGCTACAGATGTTTATTGATTTTTAAAATGTAACTACTTGGCAATCAACACCACAAAACAACCATTTTCTAAATTCTAGACATAATTATCTTTTTAACTTAAAAAGATGCAAATACACAACAAGTCATGAAGACCTCTTTGTCCTCCTCGTCCCTCTCAGAGTCCTTAATTAAAACAATGATGGAAGTGAGAGTAACAGGTCTCTGTACTACTTCCTTGTCAAGTCCTCATCATGTAAGCCTTGACAAGACAAAAAAAAGTGCATGTATATGTTGTACCTTAAGTATTTTTATTTTTCATACTAAATCCATTTGAGCCCAAGAATGCAAAAAAGTTCTACTGGAGATCTGCATTAGCATCAAATTGAATTGAAAATCTTCACTGATGTTTCTTTAGGGTCTTGTTAGTACGTGAAAATTTGACTAGCAAAAGTTTATTATTTTCAGTGTAAATTTAGTTAAATATCACACCTTTTCTCTTAGATAGCAAACATGGAGGGAAATACTGTTATCCCCAGGGCAGGAAATGTATATATTTCAATGAACTTTTTTGAGGCAAAACATACTTTAAGTGGCCCCTAGGTTTGACACTGTCTTCAGTGTCAGCCTTCATGGAATAAAATTGTAAATATTTTCCAGGAAGGAATTGTATTGTATAAAAAAAAAATCTAGCCTCTGAACACAATCAGAATGTACTTTCCTGCCTGCCTGCTACAGTAGGTTTACTTTGATTAAGTCCCTACAGCTGCATTACTTTGTGTCAAACATTTTGGAAGATGCTTAATTTTGCAGCTCAGCTTTGCATCATCTTTCTGTGTAGTATACTCGATGGCAAGTCTGTTATGATTCCTCAATAATGGCAGTACCTTCAGGTGCTTTAAAAATTGAATCTGTGTTCAGCAGGATGCCTTAAAGCAGGTGACAACAGCAACAACTGAAAATAACAAGAACAATGACTAGAATGTCAAGATAATGTTCATCTGTTGTTACTGGATGAACAGATTAAAAAGGTCAGTATTAGACAGCTCTTGCTCTCAAGGGAGTTGTTAGGATTGTTTGCAAAAAACTGTGAAAGTAAAAAGCTTCTGCAATGCCTTTTGTAAAGTTGATTTTACTACTACCTGAGGTTGACAACGTCAGATTTTACTCTAGTGTAAAAACCTACAGACCTAGTTTTCACTACAAAGGGAAAAAGGACAACCAACATAATTTTTTTTTTTTTTTTAGTCAGGGATGAGTATGGATAAATAAAACTTGAGAATTACAGGAGAAAAAAATCTAAGCAGTGGGGAAGCTGTTAAAAAAAATCAACTTGCTTTATAAACCTCCTCCCAATCCCCAGCAATATTTGAATATTGCTTATCCTTTCTGAGTCCAAACAGAAATTAAAAGAAAGGGAACTTTAGGGAGCATTCATCCTAACTAACTTTGGACATGATTTGGATCCATAGACTTACTATACTATTAAATCCGAGCCGGGTGGATCCACAGGAAGTTCTGTGGTTGGGGTATAGTGAATGTGTTGCTTAGGATTTCTAAACACCCTCTGGAGACTCATGCTGTTCATGTTTAAGTATTAGAGAAGTGGAGAATCCCATCTTGGAAAATTTACCTTGGTGCTAAAATTATTAATATGAAAATCTTCCTTCATCTCTTTCACTGCACTGCAGGCTTGCCTGGTCCTTGGTTAAAGTTCAGAGCACACTGAGGGTTGCCTACACTGACTGCACTTCAGTCAACCTCCAAAAGTTTGCCCCCAAGCTGATCCTTAGCTAAGTGCTGTACTATGCAATTCAGATGTGCTTCCGGTTTCTGACATATCCCTGGCATGTCATCATGTTTTAGCAACACTTTTCTGTCAAAACAATTCCCTAAGTCAGGTCAACCATCTCAAGGCATTTTTTTTCAAAAACTTTATGTACGTTGAAACAAGTGCTGTGTGAAATGCAGCCAAAAGGTCTCTATAGCTCACGGATGAGTGTCTTGTAGGCAGATGAAACTTGACATTTCAGATAATATTTGAGGCTGTATTATGATAAAGTGTTAAAACCTTTTGTATAGACAATTAGAAATGCACTCAATTTCAGTATTTTTTTTTTTCCCTCTTGGAACACCTGATATGCTCAAAAGTTCTATCCAGCAGCTGTGTTATGGTCCCAAATCCACTCTCTGGCACTAAAAGTGCTTTTATTATAAATATGGTGTTAATTATCCTTTGCAGGTCATCGTTTTATTATTTTGATTGTAGCCTTTGTATCTACTAAATCTTTTTGGGACTTCCAGTGGTAGTTTCACTATAAGTAATTCTCAGTGAGGATCCCCAAAATTTTACATCAAAATGTCAGCTCCATCAGGCATTGTTCATTGCAAGAATGGGGCAGGCAGCAATAAACATTTTTGCATTTATTATACTGACTAGATATTTTATATATTTTTTTAAAGTATTCAATCATGATTACAATGATAAAATATCAGTGATGGTCATTGCTCCATATTTTAGAATAAATTGGATTAGTAAAAGAAAAGCATTGTGAGTCAGTTGGGGTTAGTAATTTAGTTCTTTCTCCAAGTAGAAGCTCATTCCCTGTGAAGCACAGAAAACAGCTTTGGTTGTTCATCCAAAGGGCCATTATTTCTGTGTGTGTGAAAGGTTCTTAGTTATTTCTAGTTATGTTCATATTTTATGGTTGTTATCAACACTGTAAATAACAATTTCCACAATGGAAAATGAAATAGAAGTGATTTCTGAAGTGCCTGTAAGACAGCAAGATCCAGCTGCAAAAATTTGTGTTTGTTGCACAGATTTATCCCGTAGAGGACAACAGGAACTCTCATGTTATATATCACAAAACCAAACAAAATAGGGAGGAAAGCAAGCCCTGTGCTCCACACAGGCAAGGGCAGCAGACCTAACCAAAAAATTTTTTTTCTAACCCAGAAGCATAACCAAAATGGCTGAATCCCTTGCATTTTGATATGCAAGTACGTTGGGACACAATTTCCTTAGAAAGTTTGAAGATGATTTCGTGGACCTGAAAGCAAGTCCATTTTTGTGAGGTCTAACAAATAATGTTACCTCTCAGTTGGCCTCTTGACTTACAGTCAAATGTAATTATACGGGACATAAATTGTAAACATTCCAAAACATTGCAGGAGATTCTCCTGTCATGCAAATCAGGATGAGAGTGGTAGCACAGCATCATTTTATCCTATCTGCGGCCACAAAACATTTTTAAAAGAGGCAACTAATTTTCCTTCTGCCTCCTGCAAGAATCTGCATCTTCTGCAGTTTTAAATTAATCATATTCCTTTTTTTTTTTTCTTCACTAAAAAGTCTGTGTTACACATTTAAATACCCTGTGGTCATCTTATAACATCTTATTTTATTCAAGTTTCCTCATCCTTATTGATGTTCGTGTTTTATTTATTCACTTGAGTTCAATATTCTCAGTAAGTTGGATCTTCAAAAGAAATCTTCAGTCACAGCAGAGTTCAATCAAATCACATTTCTGCAAGTTGTCTGCACAGGTTAAAATTAAAACATTATACTTAACCATGAATGTGAAATGGAAACATGATGATTATGAAACTCCTTTTGGAAGTTGAAAGTAGAAAGCTGATGATTTTTTAATTAATATTTTCCCTTTAAAATTACAATAACTTAAAAGTGCCTGCTAACTGTATATCTAATTTAATTTCCTACGCCTCACTTCTCTGCATTTCACATATAGTTGAGAACATCCCCAAAAGAAAATTCGAGTGAGACAACATTACCCTTTGTCTGGTAAAGCTGCCAGATGAAGTGTTCCCCTTTCATCTGTGAATCCTCAAGGTTTTGCTTAAAAGATTATGATCTCTTACTTTACTGTCTATGGATTTTTGATGCTGGAAATGTAAGAAAATGTTTAACATTGGAAATGTAAGAAGTTTTAGCACTTCTGTGCTGCGTAGCCAACTAAACCCTTCAGTGACTCCAGGCCTTGTTTGTGAATTGACATGAAAACTGACACTTGCTCCTAAGCTTGAAAGGCCAGTTTTGTTTTGGTCTAGTTTCACTT
The DNA here is from genome assembly GCF_003031625.1 of Empidonax traillii. Taxonomy (NCBI): domain Eukaryota; kingdom Metazoa; phylum Chordata; class Aves; order Passeriformes; family Tyrannidae; genus Empidonax; species Empidonax traillii. The sequence continues at coordinate 131,747 of NW_020955632.1, read as the reverse complement.
TCAAGGGTTAGCAGAGGTTACTGGACAGGGTGCTAAATAATCTCATTTTATTGTAAATGCACACAAAAAATTTTTGCCATAAAAAATAAATCATTCTAGGAAAAATCAAATTAAATATGTGAAAGTTTAACTTTTTTATCCTGGTACAATGCAGACATCTTCTCCACAGGCTCTGTCTGGATCCTTTGGTTCACAGATAAACCCTTCCATGAGTGAAATAACATGAGTGATATCTCCTGGAAGACATGAGCTGAAGGGTAGTAGGTCTTTATCTTAGCTGCACGGTATAGACAGATTATAACCAGGGGTGGCTTGAATAGCTGGGTGTCCTGGTGTTGTTATTTTGTGCAAGGACTTGGACAATGGCATGAAATGCTCCTTTGGTGAGTTTGAAGAATGCACAAAATTAGAACAAGCAGCTGATATGATGCACAGCATGGTTTCCAGGCGGCTGGAACTAGGTTTAGGAAAGGGAGTGAAGGGAAACTAATGAAGATCTATGAAGACAAAGCATTGGCAGCTGGTCAAGGGAACTGACTGACCCGCTCTATTCTGCACTGGGGCAGCCTTGAATACTGTGTGCAGTTTTGATCACTATAATGTAAGAAAGATATTAAGCTATTAGAGAGTGTCCAAAGGATGGCAACGAAGATGGTGAAGGGCCTGAGGGGAAACCGTATGAGGAGCGGTGAAGGTCACTTGGTCTGTTAATCAAGTAGAGGAGACTGAGGGGAGACCTCATTGCAGTCTACAACTTCCTCATGAGAGGAAGAGGAGGGACAGGCACTGATCTCTTCTCTGTGGTGAATAGTAACAGAATCTGAGGGAACGACCTGAGGTTGTGTCAGGGAAGGTTCAGGCTGGATATTAGAAAAAGATTCTTCACCCAAAGGGTGGTTGGGTGCTGGAACAGGATCCCCAAGGAAGAGGTCACAGCACAAAGCTTGCCAGAGTTCAAGAAGTGTTTGGATGATACTCTTAAGGCACATGGTGTGACTCTTGGGAATGGTCCTATGCAGGACCAGAAATTGGACTCAATGAGAGTTGTGGGTCCCTTCCATCTTGGCATATTTTGTGATTCTGTGAAAAATGAAATCCTGCACCTGTGATGGTATAACCCCATGCAGCTGTACAGGCTGTGGGGTCAAGTGCCTGGCAAGTTGCTATTCAGAAAAGGTTGAAAATGAATCAACCATTTGTCTGTGTGGTTATGAAGGTTGCCCACATTCTGAGCTGTATTAGTAGAAGTGTAGTCATCGGGCTGAGAAAAACAATTATTTACCTCTGCTGAGTACTTGTGAAAGACAGCAGGAGAGCTGTGGCCAGTTCGGGGCTCCCTTGTGCAAGAAAGGTTTAGATAAACTGGAGAGAGTCGACCACAGTGACTATAGGACTGATGTGCATAATCAGAGAAGTGACTGAAAGAGTTGGGTTTGTGCAACCTAAAGAAGAACACACTGACAGGAAATCTAATTTCTCTCTTTAAGTACATAACAATTGTAGAGATGACAGACTCTTCCAGGAAAGGGACAGAGAAAGAATAAGAAGAAGTAGTCACAAACTGCAGCAAGGGAAATTCTGACTTAATTTCAGAAAAGAAATTTTCACACTGAACCAAGCTGCCTAGAGAGCCTGTGAAACCTTTATTCTTGAATATATTCAGTACTTGGCTGAACACAACCCTGAGCAACCTGCTGTACCTTTGAAATTTGTTTTCAGCAATGGATTCAGTGCCAGAGCTTCTTCCCAATCTAAAATATTCTAGGGTTCCATGATTTTCTGGCTGAGAATGACCAGGTAATAAGTTTTTAATGTGTACTTTCAATACTTTCTGGTCTGGGACAACTTGCTAAGTGGTCACAGCCCTGGATAGACAAAACTATGGCATTCTAAATCAGAGCACCTCAAACACAGAGGCACTGTTTCTGTTTTAGATTATTCTACTATACAGAATATCTCAGCCCCCAATTCCTTGATTAATAAAAATGTGCTGATTTTGGATTTTGACAATATTATGAAGTTCTAAACAGATAATCAAATGTACATAGGCCGATCACCACTACAGGCAGCTTTACTGAAGTTAACAGAGATTAACTGGGGACAAAAGTCTGGTTTCAAGAGCTCATTAAGGTCCAGATTTCTTTACCTGAAGATAATGATTGCAAAGGGAAAACTAATCAACTTCCTGATTAATTACTTTCCATAGACTACTTTGACAGTTTTACAGAACAGTTTTTGTAATCTCTAGACTTTTAGCAGTGTATACATTTAAATGTGAGTGTTTTAATGTTATTTACAGAGCTTTTTTTATATTATTAGCTTTTATTTTTGTTTTCAGAATGCAGCTAGCATACACAAAGCCTCAAGACTGGAGGCAATGTAGCCATAGAAAAGAAGTCTATTTTCTGATTAGGTTTTTGATTGATTGTTTGGTTTGGTTTGGTTTTCTTTAGTTTTCTTTTTTTTTTTACATGAGTACCAAGAAATCCCTGTGAGTGAAATTTATTGTTCTCTGGTGGGCACTCTCCAGACAATAAAGGGAATAGCTTCTATTCTGAAAACAATGTTTGCAATTTTCTGCTTCTCATTGAAATACAAAGAACACAGTCTTTTAATTCAAAAAACCAATTACCAGATATTTCTTCAATTTTGTTCATTCACTTGTATTTGCAAATAGCACTTTTTTGTTGTTGTTAGATTAATTTAAATGAGAGTAGCTGTTTCGTTTGAACATTTTAGGTTGTAGGTGGTCATTCTCAGGATAAAAGAAAAAGTAAAAAAATTGTTATGACAAATTACTTTCCATATGTCTTTTCACTGAA
>NW_020955632.1:127256-128699 GCF_003031625.1 Empidonax traillii | reverse complement strand
TCAATTTTGTTCATTCACTTGTATTTGCAAATAGCACTTTTTTGTTGTTGTTAGATTAATTTAAATGAGAGTAGCTGTTTCGTTTGAACATTTTAGGTTGTAGGTGGTCATTCTCAGGATAAAAGAAAAAGTAAAAAAATTGTTATGACAAATTACTTTCCATATGTCTTTTCACTGAAGACAGACCACATATTTAAATTATGCTAGTTCTCAGATGCATTTTTGGGACAGATTCTTAGGGAATACAAAATGGTTTAAACGGATCTGTACAAATTTACAATAGTTGACAAACTGGTCTATGATGAAGCTGACTATTTACAGAACACATCTATCTATCTAATGACCAATAACTTAAATAATGTTTTTTCCTCCTTTCAGATTTTTCTAAAAAAAAAAAAAAAAGTAAAATGCCATAATCTTGTCAGTCTTTGAATCTTTGACTTAGAAGAGATAAAACTAGAAATTTATTGTCTTTGGTAGACAAGAGTCCATTTGTTTTTTAAGGGACTAGTAGGGCAAGGGAACTAGGTGATGAAGTAATTTGCTGGACTAGAAGGTGTTTAGAATAGTTGAGGAAATCTTGATCAGTGAAAATCAGAATATATTAATATTTACAAGATGTATGAAGTTTAGCTTTTTTGAAATCAAACATTTTTGCAAAGTATTTATAAGGTCATGACAATACAAATAAAGTTTTCATGGGAAGTAATGTAAATGAAATTACTTATTAAGAGGTGTATATAGAATCATAGAATCATAGAATAGATTGGGTTGGAAAAGACCTCCAAGATCATCAAGTCCAACCCCTGATCCAACTCCAATTACTATAGCATGGCACTAAGGGCCACATCCAATCTCTGCTTAAAAACCTCCAGGGATGGTGAATCCACCACCTCTCTGGGTAGGCTGTTCCAATGCCTGATTATCCTCTCTGTAAAGAATTTCTTCCTAACATCTAACCTAAACCTCCCCTGGCAGAGCTTGAGCCCATGTCCTCTTGTCCAATTGTTGGTTGCCTGGGAGAAGAGACCAACCCCCACCTGGCTATAACCTCCCTTCAGGTAGTTGAAGAGAGTGATGAGGTCACCTCTAAGCCTTCTCTTCGGCAGACTAAACAACCCCAGCTCCCTCAGCCTCTCCTCACAGGACTTGTGCTCAAGTCCCTTCACCAGCCTGGTTGCTCTTCTCTGGACCTGCTCCAGCACCTCAATATCCTTCCTGAACTGAGGGGCCCAGAGCTGAACACAATACTCCAGGTGTGGCCTCACCAACGCAGAGTACAGGGGAAGGATCACTTCCCTGCTCCTGCTGGCCACACTGTTCTTGATGCAGGCCAGGATGCCACTGGCCTTCTTGGCCACCTGGGCACACTGCTGGCTCATGTTCAGCCTCCTGTCGATCAGCACCCCCAGGTCCCTTTCTGCCTGGCTGCTCTCCAGCCAC
>NW_020955632.1:35078-126377 GCF_003031625.1 Empidonax traillii | reverse complement strand
TCTCCAGTCTATCCAGATCCCTCTGTGTATATATGTAGAGGGAGAGAGATAGATATAGATAACCTTAAATAAATAGGTGGATAAAATAGGTTGGATTATAGAAGGACATATTTAAAGACCATTTCCTTCAGTGATGTGATTTCTAGGGCTGCAGTTGCCTGAGCAGCTGACCTGATTGGATTGTTTGCCCTGCTGTAAGATATTCTCATCCTTCCTTCCTTCTTACATCTCATCTCTCCCATTCTTCCCCTAAGGGAGGAAGAAGAGTTAGGAGTAGGATCACTTAATTTTGATTATAGCAAGGTGATAAATAAGTGTCTAGTGGTGTCTAGATAGATGGTTAGTAGAATTATATATTTAAGATGCATGTTTGTTCCTGACTTTTAACTTTTTATTTCTACTTAAGAATGCCCTTAACTTTTGAAAGAATCTTGATATGGATGGTCACAGACAGATCAAGAAGAAGTAATTGGAATTAAATTGATCTTTTCTATCTCAATCCAGTGTTACAGTTGACACTACACTATTCTGCTGACAGCCAGGGATAAGATAACCCTTTCACTTTGGGATCATTATAAACTGGGGGAACATTTGGGTCGGGGTTGAAATCCTGTCTTCATTAAATACAGCATCAAAACAGTCATCCAGGCTGAGGTATTGCTAGATCTGTTAGTGGTAGAGCAAAACATGCAGGTCTAGGTTTAATACTCTGGTAATCTCAACACATTGCTCCAGACTTTGCCAGGTAGAACCTTACCTCCCAGCATTTTGTAGTGCAGAAGTAAATTCCAAGGTTTAGAAGGGAAAACTATGAATAGATGTGAAATAAGGTTAGTATACACTGATGTCACCTCCTGGAACTCAAAGTGGGAGATATAGCAAATGGAAAGAGGAGGTCTGAAAGCAAGGAGGCTTCAGACTATCCATAATGGTGTTGTTGAAGTCTCATTTGAAGCACTGCATATAATCACACAGCATAGTAATGTAAATGTTGAGATCAACGTGCTAAGTGTAAATTTGTTGAAAAGTTTGAAATTTTATCAGAATCACTGAAGCTGTCATATACTTTTCAGCATACTGCTTTAGTCTTTGATATCATAGTTATCAGGCTGCTAACTTTAAAAGTTATTTCCTTTTTTTCTCAACACTGTAGGCTAGCTGACAGTAAGCAAAAGAAGAATTCTGTGAAGTGGTGTTTTTTTTCAGTCTGTGTTCTTACTATAGCTTTAAACCTCCAGTGAAATAATTGTTTATTAACTTCTCTTTCAACACAATGTTTTACAAAACTCTATTTTAATTCTCGGTTTTATAAAGCAAGAATCCTTGCAAATGAGATTAGTATAAAAAGAGAGTCACAACATAAAATCTAGTACAAGCTAACACTTCTCTTGAACTCTGGTGACGGACAATATTTCCCTTTATCCCTTTTCGCTTGACATATTGTAGAGCCACCTTGGATGTAGCTGTGTCAGGAGCAAGACTAAATGACTTGACATATGTTAAGACAGAGGTTGTTTCATTTCCTGCTTGTCATGGACAACTGGTTTTTGTAATAGTCTCTCCACCTCATGCTTTCTGATATATTTTTTGGGACACTGGATAAAGGACATGCAGCTGAGGGCAAGACCTTGGCATACTTGAATAGAACTTCCTATCTGGGACCTGGAAGATGTGCTTTCCTAAAACATATGAAGCCTATTGTGGAATGCCTAGCTTGGTAAAGCAGGAAGTATTATATTTTTATACATTTATGTTTAAAATTTAAAGGCTTATAGAGGCTTGTTATTACAGGTAACTTGATTGTTCAGATTCTAAATACTATAAAATTATAATCATCCCATAGTAAATGTGAACTTAGAGCTGTTAAGGTAATTAAGCTTTCTATTTGGTTTTAGGTCATTGCTACAGGCGATAATGACTTTATTTTGTTTTTCCTGAAACTTTAAAGGCTATTATGGACAATAACAGGCATATAGGTTTCCCCTCGGTTTTCAAGAATAAAAATTCACTGATGATCATTTGTTATCATTATCTTCAGTATCTAGCAGTGTAGCAGAAAGTTGACTTGAATTTCAGCATGAGCAAAGAATGATAGATCTTCTCCATTAAAGACAAGCTAGAAAAAAAAGCAAAGACTTTCTCAGTCTACTCTTGTTCTAGGGAGACAAGTCTGTACAAACCTTGTAATAAATACAAATCACCTCTTTTGCAGCGCTGGTTCACCTGCGCCAGCCCTATCCTTGCCTCTGCAGGGAAGCTGCAGCCTCAGGGAACCTGTTCTTTCTCATCCCTGCAGAATAATTACTTTGGTAGGCAACACGAGCACACTGTAGATGTCCTATTTGGGGACTTATAGTCCACCTGCCGCAGGTAGATTTATAGGCCGATAGAGACTTGCCTGTAAGGTCTCAAGGGCTGTAAATCCAGCGTAAAGTCTTCAATCAGTTACAATCACATTACTGGACACGGAATTTAGCTACTGTTGTGGTACCTGTGCTACATGTTTGAGAAATGCAATGCAAGCCTGCCTCAGAAATGTCTCTGTATCCCTTTAATCCAGGAGTGTTTCATCATACTCTACAGTGAAAAAGCCAAGGTGTTTGTTGCAGGCTTCTGGGCATGCCTTATTACAATGTGTGGCTTGATCCCAGCAATATTTTCTCATTTCTGTCTTTTACTTATGTAGGAGGTCTTGTTCACCACACCAGAGCATTACCCCCAGCCACCACTCTGACTTACACAGCTCCTTTCAGCCCTTAAGCACTTTAACCCAGTATTTAAGACTCCAGACAAGGCAGAAGACCTGTATGTCATTGTATCAAATAAGAAAAAAAAATTTTAATTCTTGGTGGTAATAGTGATTGAAAAGACCTATCTGGAAGTAAATTTATATGTTAGCATCATTATGGTTTAATTATTTTTTTAAATATTAATCTGTTATGCTAAATGCAGTTGCCAGCAAATGTACAAGGTGACAAAAACCCATACAATCTAATGAGATAGAAGGGAAAAAGTGAGGTAGAGGGGGAGAAAACCAGTCAGAATTCTTCTGAAACCATATATAGAGAGAATATAGCTATATATAAGCATATGCCTTCTGGAAGACAAACTTGCACTTCATGAAATATTTATGTAATTCCAAATGGGTAACCATACAAGGGCAATGGTACTTCAACAAGGGATCAAGGCAACAGACCGCAGAGAGGCTGAGTTCATACTGCAGGGATGTGCATTTGATTGTATATACATTGTATATATATTCTGACCACCCACTTGTGGGTGGTCAGAGCTTGAGGATGAAGAAGAGAATGAAGAGATGAGTTCTCATCCCGGCATGAAGAAAGGACATAGCTTTGAAGATAGGCCATGTTCTTACAAAACATGAGACTGTTCTTACCTCAGAAATGAAGTAGACATGGAAGGTAGATTGTTGCAATGAATATGAGTTCAAGACTTTCAAAGAGCTATGCTTATTTGCTCTGGCTGTTCCTTTGATAAAGCAAAGCACTCTCAGCAACAGTTGGAGGAAACCAGAGGAACTGATTTGCCCACTACCAAAGCAAAGCCAAACAACAATTGGTTTTTTGTTGTTTCCTATTGTGTTTCTCAAAAATGGGTGAGAGGGAACCCCAGAGAACCGAGTGTTCTCTGCCACAGCCTCCCCAGTCCCCAACTTTTTCACTAGGTATGACATGGTTATTCCCATATCCTGGCCACTACTTCAAATCTGTGAGTCAACACAGGTAGGTAGCTGGAACAACCACAAACACATGGCTAGAATGCAAAAGAGTAAATTTATTTCCATTACGTCTCTAACCAAGGGATCCCTGAAGCAACACCTGAGCAGAGGTATACAATAGAGATGTAGCCCCCTTAAATTCAGTCTATACTAGAAGATCACTGGCCTGCTATTCACACAGGCTTGTCAAGAGTTATTCCCAGCTGCAAGGTCACTTGAATGTTTTACATTCCACCTTGACAGTCTTTTAACCCATTCCTCCTTACACACTCTGTTCCCTTCTGGAAAATTATAAGAAACAGCAGCAGAGAAATTCTTTGGTGTAGGGCAACAAGGTTCCTATCAAAAGTGTGCTTTACAGGCTGTTCCATATAGAAAAAGTAAAAAAGAAGAGCATTTCCATAGAGGAAAGTAAATAAAAGACTTTTCAGGGTTTCCTTTGTTCATGCTATATGAGTTTTCCCCACTCTCTAAAATACTGAAAACAAGCTTAAGACTATCAATACACTTACCCTGTTCTTCTGGATTTGTAAACATGTACAGGGATTTTTTTTTTTTACTATAAAAAAGCAGCAACAACAATTCATTAATTCTGTAAAGCTTGTAAGTAATATCTAACAAAGTCTATTTTAAATATTATGAAAGAGATGCAAATACTTGGCTTTCAGTTCAAAGGCATATCTTTAATTCATCTCTAAATTTCTTCAATTCCTTGTTAGCTTCCTTTCTTTCTCTGGAGCTGGTCTGATTTTTGGCATTAAAAGATTCAAGCTTCAGAGTGTCATAGGGTCAGATTGTTTTATACACACACAGCTGTCCCCAAGGTTAGTTTCATCTTTTAGACTTCTGCCTTCTACTACAAAGCACAAACACTGAAGGCAGTAGTCTAATCTCCATTTTACATAATGCATTGCTGAAAACAGCCTGAAAATTAGATATTTATGTTTTATGCAGATAATCCCTTGATCGCAGAGCAGTGAAATGCTTGAGATAAGAAAACTGGGAACACAAGCACAGAGTTACCCAGGGAAAAAAAAGTGCAAACTGTTATATGAAAAAAAAAAAAAAAAGATCACCCTTCAATCACCAGACAAAGGGAAATTCTCCTAATATGAAAACACCACAGTGAATTCATCAGCTGACATTAGAATTTGGAGACTGTTGTGAAACATGCAGAGAGCCTGGGAAGGACAAAATTAATTCTCAGAATTGTAAAATAAGTATATCAATAGACACAAGACACAATTTTAAAAAATGAGAGTATGAAAGAAGGAAAATGTTACAGTGTTATTTAATATATTTTGAGCATAAGAAGCTGGCTGCTTCTAATGAGAGGGAAAGAGAAGAAAGTGCATAAGTAATCTGAAAGGATTCAAAAATGACAGAAATATCATATTTCTTAAAAAGTATCAAAAGTGGTGTGACTGTATTCTTAAAAATGAACTTATTTGATGTGCTATAGAAATTTTTAAATATCCAGAGCATACAAAATCTAAAAAAAAACCCAAAACCAAACAAAAACAAAAAACCCAGGAAATATTATAAAAATTAGATTGTAATGGGAAGTTTTAGAGATTTGGTGCAGTATCCTTCAGTATATGGCAGAATACCTGCCAAGTTTCTCATGAAGCTGAATTACTGCAAATGCAACTTTCCCGTTCCTTGTGCCTATCTCACCTAAAGAAGAAAATTTTTGACTTTCCTGGTTTTCAAGTCCCAGCTCCATAATGGTCTATTTGCCAAATGTAAGCAGAATCTGAGATCAGGATCCTTGGGATTCCAGGATCCTGGCTGGGAGATCAGTCAGGAGGCTGAGGACCTAATCACTACTGGAGTAGGGCTTCTTGGCAGCACATTAGTCAGCAGCTGGAAAGTGAACCAGCCAAAATCCCTCTTGCCAAAGAAAGCTCCTCAGACCACTGCTGGCATTGTCCATTTCTCACAATACACTTTGGTGCTGATCGACTGACATTTTCTATGGAAAAAACACTCTATCAGAATTTTTTTTCTGGCAATACTAATTATGAGTATTTTATGAGGACAATGTTCCTCATAAAACACTTGGAAAGATGAAAGAAACAAATGGGAGCAATGCTTCATAAAAGAAAACCAGTGAAATATATATTCCCCAAATATCAACACTATAAACAGCTGCTGGAAAAAAAACAGGCAAAAGAGTTATTAGAACGATCAGCTGTGCATTGTACTACCAGTGGAGACAAATTACATTAGAAAAAGGACAAACTTTGCAGCACTGGCCTATGTAATGACATCTGAGAACTGCAAAGTGATCCTTACAAACACTGCTGATCACCTTTTAAAGGAAACAAAATTTATTCTATTATTATAGGGACAAGAACGACATACAGCCAAACACTTCAGTACCCTTTTTCTATTCTAACTCTCTGTTTGTGATAGCTGATTTTGGTATCCAAAAACCAGAGTGCACTAGAATTGTGGCTGATTTTTTATTATGATGAATTTGCATCAAAAGAACATTATTCCTTTTAAGAATATTGTTCCTTTCCACGGTAACTGACTGTTTTGAATAACCTTTTTATAGCTGAAATATCTGCGGTAGATGAAAAATATTTAGCATCAGAAGCTGCTTTCAGGTAGAAATTTTCTCAATTGCTTTAAACTGAAGAAACAGACACAATAAAATAAACTTTTATGGAACATTATATGAACAAATCCTTGTCCTTTGTATTTCACTTGAGAGGCACAAATTAAAAATAGCTTAGAAGATATTTTTTAGGCAATGGACAATCTGCTTCTTATTTGCATTCACCATATATTTTAGAATAACTACCCTTGTAGAAGCAACAATTTACATGATTGTGTGGAGTTTCCAGATCTTGGCATGGCATTAACGCACTTTTTTTGCACAGTCTTCTAGTTAGCTGCCATTGTTTCTGATATTAGCAAAGCTATGTACAGGTGTATAACTAAGAAATAACTTACAAGATCAAATAGAATTAAAATTAATCTGAATAAATTATAAATAATTTTAATTTCTTCTTATGGGGATTTTGGAGCTTTGATTCTTTCTCCATTATCCATGTGGCTTTTTTTTTAATTCTTAAATATTATGAACTTGTTTAAAGTTTTTAGCGACTTACATATACTTTGTTAAAATTTTAATTAAAATTTAAAAGATTCTGTGTCAGGAAAAAAAAAAAAGACTTACTTGTTAGCAGAGCAAGAAAAGCAACTGAAAAATAGTTTTATACTATCAGCAACAAAATATTGTGAATTTAAGTTCTGAACCAGAACAACTTGTTTAATTCAATCAAAAGAGATATAGAGTATTCAACATCAAACAAGGATGGTTGCCTAGCTCCTCATTAGGTTTTCTTCATGTTGCCTTTGTTATAAGAAATAAACTAGATATTTAAAAAAATAAACCAACAAAATCCACCCAAACCTGCCCATTATCCGTTCAATTCTTAAACTTGCATCGTTGGCCAACAGACCAGTTACCAAAATGCACATTTTATTGACTTCCTAATAAGGATTTCACTTAAAAATATGTCAAAGCTTTATTTTTCCACAAAGTAATGAAAGACAATCTGATGAGACTGGAAAAAAGGACACAGTATAAATTAAAATTTTGTGATACAGCCTAGAAAACATTTCATTAGTCAAAACAATCCTTGTAGATGGATATAACTGTAAAGCAGGCCAAATTTCCATTACTGAACAGTTAGATAATTGTCTTGTTATTTTTCCCTTGTCAGAGAAGGTGTCCTAAAAATACAAAACTCTTATAAAAAACACAGGAACATGGTAATATTAAAGCTACACTCACCCTTGGCATTCCAGATAATATGCTCTTCACTGGACTTTATCTCTGCTCCTTTCCCTTCAATCTCAGGAGACTCACCGAGGATTAGTCATGGTTTCTTCCACAGAATTGTTAGCCTCTATGTCCTGTGTCTGGGATAGAAGGAACAGAAAGCTGGAAGCTGAGTGGTCTATTCACCAATTCCTGACATACTAAGCAGTAGAAAAATACCTACTTTTTTCCTTCTCAGACTGAGTTTTCCAATACGCTATGGTATTGGAAGCATATCTTACCAATACTATTGCACTTTTTGCTCCATGGGATTTTTCACTAAGCTTTAAGTTAACCATTGACTTGACCAGGCATTCAGTCAACTATGCAGAGAATAAAACTTGGTGGATTGCAATCTTAGATACTAGATCAAAATCAAGTTTTAAAATTAATTTTGGCATTGTTGGTCCTGAAACAGGATTTTAGTAGGAGAAGTGGGACTGTTGCCTCTTTCCGAGTGGAGTCATCATCTCATAGATACTGAGTTTTGTTTCCCAGCTGCTGACAGAGTAAGACTGGCAAAATTCAAGTCTCCTTGAATTTTCAAGTCCCGTTAGTAAATAGTAAGACTCAGAAAACCTCAAAGCTGATTTAACCTAAAACCTATAGATAATAAAAACGTTGAATGCTTTCTTGAAATTAATCTTGAAATTAAAGAAATGCCATTTACTCATTTATATTTTAAATTATCCCCCTCTCCCTGCTAAAGGAAATCCCTGGTATCCCTAAATGATGAATCTTGTAAAATAATACTGCATGATAAATAATTTAGACAACTTCTTTTGTCCCTATTTCTATTCTTCTTAAGAGATATATATAAATTTAAGCTTGGCAACATCACATATCTGACAATATGAACAAAAATCAGTGAACATAAAAATTGAACCGGACTGATTTTATGCTTCCTGTTTTATTCAGACTTGTGCATCCATTGTGTGAAAACTGAATTCTTTTTTGGTTAATTATATGTAAAAAGTAGCAATGAAAATACATATTCAATTCCTTGCGCAAATATAATTTTAATTTTATGTATAGTTGTGTCAGAGGATTAACTGGCAGTGGAATTGCAACATTTTTTCAAGGGAAAACAATAATTTTTCAGTTCTAAAGCAATTAAAAGAGAAAATACATGCATGGCGGTATTGACTTGCTTGAAGTTTTTCTATTTGTTTGCTTATAATGCAGTTATCAGAATTCAGCAAAACTGGACAAAGATGTGAAATGAGAGAACACAATGAGTTTTTTCTTAAGGACTTTTTATTAATCAGAAAAGTCAATATGGGCAAATTAAAATTCCTGCTCAATAGAAATTTCAATCAAAATGTGTACATTCAGCTCAAAAACTTAATGAAGCTGTCAACATAAACAAAATTTAAATAGTCTTTTTTCCCCTGGATCCTAGAGTTATGATAATGCATTTCTCTTTAGCTTTCAGCAATCCACAGGCAGTTGTTATCAAACTTTGATGATATTTTTCTCAGTGTGTATTATTTGCACAATATGAACCTTTTTTTAAAATGTGTTATTTAGAATGGTTGTTTTTCCACCTTTTTTTTTTAATCAAAAGACTTTTAGATAAATATAATTGCAGAAATTATACATGAGAAAGACCTGTTATGCTTTTTATAGCTCCTTATTCTTTCAGTTACTCACAAAGTGTACTATTTTTTTATTGGACTCATTCTCCAGTGTAAAACGCATTAGTTTGGATTTGTCCAGTGCGGTTCTGAAAAGGCTTGAGCAAAACAATTACCACCTTTTTCTCTGAGACACTAAATAGGCTGAAGGGTGTGCACTCAGTGCAGAACAGCTCTTTGGAATACCGCTGGGATTGTTGTGACTGCAATCCAACACTTTCATTGCATATCTTCATTTACCTTAATCCCGAGGAGCAGCAAGTGTGTGTGGGGTCAGAGTGGCACCAAGGCCCAGCTGGGATGTCAGCCTATTCATGAATATGGCCTGGTGAAGGGCCAGACATGGTCCAGTATTCATTTTCCACAACAGAGAAACTCAGTCCTTCTAGCAATTGCTCATGTGGCCATTCCCTCACCTACCTTCATCTTGAATATTTCCCAACAGACAAAGAGACTTTGTGTTACTGAACAAAGCAGGGGTGAACTTTTCAGAGACAAAGCATGATTGGGCTGTTTGGTCCCTGACCCTATGGATAGTCCCTTGACCAGTGTAAAGGCATTGTTACAGATGGGAATGGCCCTGAACTTCTCAAAAATATTTCTTGGTTTTTAAGTGTTTTGTTATTGAGAAGGTGTCCATCACTTAACAGGAAAAGGATTGGCACAAAATGTCACAGTTTGCCAAACAAGTGTTTGGCATCTTACCTTCCAAATTTAAATTGGGTCAAACGACCATCATTTCTCCTCCTTAGTAAAGATAGGGCAGATAGGGATTTTAATGAGATTACAAATATTAGAATTAGTTATTAGAATTAATTTTGATCACTGGGAGAACCACAACCAGATTCATGTTCTTCACTTGGAATCTGGGGGAATCAACATTCCAAAAAATTCCAATAATCCTTTCCAATGAAGGTTGAGAGGTGCAAGGCTTTGTTTTCAGGGTTACTACAAAGAATAAAATAACCTCTTATAATTAAAATTTAAATTCCTACTAGAAAGTGGGGGGTTAATATTTTCACATTATCATACTGATGAAACAAAAGTGGAAGAAAATATTTTTATTAATGAAACAAAATATCCCAGGATTAATGACTCATCTGAAAGCTCATAAAATTAGTTGCCATAAGCCAGATTAAATGTAATGCAGATTGCATGGGTTTTTTTAATAATTATCTGTTTTACATTTTCTTTTCTTCTTCTATATTCCTTTATAGTAATGTCTTTGCAAGGTTCTGAGTTAAAAGCTGTTCTGCACTCATTTTTAATATCTTTTTCTATGAAGAAATGACAGATGCCTTAATAAAGAATGGGCAGCTGGTTTATAGACAAAAAGGCACAATCAATTTATGCTACAGTTTAAAAGTACATAAACCAGCTGTAGCCTACTAATACATTTTAATAGTTTTCTATCTTGCGCATAGCACCATTTAAAATATCCGTCATTAAATGTCCATTTTGTTGAGGAAATCTTCCCCTTGAATCATTAAAACAAGCAACTTGTACTTTTTGTAAAAACTTCTCAGGTCTGTTTGGATAGCTCTTTTGTTTTTCGCTTGGGTTGGCAGTTTTTATATTTTTTAAACATTATTTCAATTTTCAAAATATAATTATTCTGTATTGATTTGTCTGAACAACATTTTTTTTTCAATTCTGTCACCGTGCAGCAGTTGTTAGCTGTTTTCCATTCTAATATTGCCTTTGATTCCCAGAGATGCAGTAACTTTGTGAAGCACAAGAAAGGCAATATAGCTATTTAAATACATGAAGAACATACTGGGAAGAAGGGATGCTGAAAAACTTAATTTTGTGTTTACACTAATAAAAATGTAAAAATGTGATAAAATTAATAACAAAATCTTTAAGGTAGTCAAACACATGGATATAAATTGGGTACAATATCAAAAAGAATAACTCTCCACAATGAAAGCTCTTTTGTTGTCAACTCAGGTTCCAAAATTTTGGAATTTCCAAGACCAGATTCATAAGACCACACAAAAATCATCAAGGGAGGTTTTGCAATGACATCAGCCAGGTCTTTGAGGGTTCTGGGATGAATCCTGTGAGGCCCCATAGATCTGTAGGGATCCAGCTGGAGCAGCATATCCTGCACAATTTCAGGTTAAACTGGGAGTTGTTCAATTTTGCAGTCAAGGTCCTCCAACTCAGGGCACTGAGACCCCCTTGATCCTTCATCTGTGTTGAAGACAAAGGCAAAGAAAGTGTTAAGCATCTCTGCCTTGGCTCTGTCCCTGTTTGTAAGGTGACCATCCTCATCCTGTAACTGGCCAGTGATATTTCTATACTTCCTATTGCCAATAGCATATTTGAAAAAAAGACTTTCATTGTTCTCCCACATTTCTGGCCAGCTTCAACTCCAGCTGAACTTTGGCATGAATTTTTTCCCTAGATGTAAAACAGCATCTCTCATGTCACTTGACCTTGCTTCCACTGGCACACATTCCTTTTCTGCCTTTTTTCATAGAGGAGATCCCTGTTCAGCCAAGTCGACCTCCTGCCTTACCTGCTTGACTTACAACCTTTAGGAGTTGCCTGCTCCTGTGCCCTTTAGGAGGTGATGTTTGAAAAGCTACCAGCACTGATGGACACCAGCACCTGCAAGAACATCCCAGGGGACCTTACTAATTCCCTGAGCAGCCTGAAGTCTGCTTTCCTCATGTCTAGAGTTGAGATTTTGCTAGCACTTTTCTTCCTGTCAACAGAGATTTCAAACTTGATCACTTTGTGTTCACTGTGGCCAAGATGGCCCCAATCTCCACTTTGCTCACAAGATTCACTGTTGACAAGCAGCAGATCGAGGAGGGCATCGATCTGAGTCAGCTCCCTTAGGACCTGTATCATAAAGTTGTCATCCCAGTTTTTTAGGAATCTGCTGGTCTGGGTCGTACCAGCTGTGTGATGCTCCCAGTGAATTTCTGGCAAGCTGAAGTCCCCCATAAGGACAAGGACAGTTGACTTGGAAGTGTCCCTTAGCTTCTCAAAGAATAAAATGATGTCCTGGTTGGGAGGTCTATGGCAGACTCCCACAGTGACCTCTGCATTGTTTGCCCCTTGATTCTTACCCAGAGGCTCCCAACTGTGCCGTTTTCAACTGAGAGCTTCACACATTCTAACCCTTCTATTACATACAAAGCCACCCCTTGGCCTCTTCTGCCTCTTCGGCCATCTCTCCCGAAGAACCTGTAACCATCCAGCAGGGCACCCCAGTCACAGGACTCATCCCACCAGGTTTCACTTATGCCAGTGATGTCAAATTTCTGGACTAGACCAAGGTTTCAAGCTGCTTGTTTGTTCCTCATGCTGCTTGCATTGGTGTAGAAACATTTCAGGTGTGTACATTGTAGCCAACACCTGGTGAGGTAGATTGAGGGATCCCATTAGGGCTCCTTTCCTCAAGTTTTGGCACACTATCCCATCACTCATCACTGGCCATCCTGGTTTTATCCCTTTCTTGCTTCCAAGATAGTTTAAACCATTCTTATAGATCATGCTTTGCTTTATACCAATATCAGGGTATGTAAATTTGACCGCTTTGAAATGCAGTTTAGCCACGAGGGTCCATGAAGTCCAGCCAACAGGCATTCACCCCATGGGGCAAAAATACCGTCAGAAGGAATTTCTTTAATATAAACACATTATGGAATTATGGTCTTCAACATCAACTGTTTTGCTGTACAGGTCCATTTCTGCTGTACTACATTGAGAGTTAATGTGGATGTAGGTGAACTCAAATCGAAACTATGGCCTGGGGCATGGGTGGTGAGCATACTTAAGAGTATGTTAAAGGAGGAAGTTTGGACCTTTGGGCTTAGTGGATTCAAGTGGACAGGCTAAGTATGCCTATGACTATGTTTATTCAGTCAAAATCTGTCCCCACTAATCTCAGCATATGGGCATAACATTTTCTTTCCTAAGCTCTTCTGAGCTGTTCCTGACAGAAAAGGATATCTTCATCCCTCCCAGGCTGATAACTAAACAGCTTTAACCATGTAAATTGGAAACTCCCTGAGAATATCCTTGCTGCTACAGGACACCACATGTTAATCACCATTTGAAAGACAGAAATCCCCACTGTAAACTATCCACAGAGTCAAGAATTAAGTTTATAATTTACATTAAGTAAAATTAGGTACTACATACAGTACTGATGGACTCTGAAAAAAGCTCCCACTAGTTTAGGACAGCCCCGCCATGGCATCTGTCTGTGTAGGTGAATGCTTCATTCTGTTCTGTGCAGCAATAAAGCTTTAAGTAGTAGAACAGAATAAAAGTGATTGCATCCAACCTAAACAAGACAGTGGGAGACACGAAAGTCGAAGGAATTCAATTTCTTGGGAAATGAAAGACTGAAGTTCCTTAGGCAAAGGAGTGAAGTAATTCAGGGAGCGGAAACAGTGCCAGTTTGGTACCTAAATTTAGCCACACAATATTGGATGCAAAAACCAACAGACTCAACAGAGATACAGTTTTATGACATTGTGTAATTTTCTCTGCCTTCCAGGTTTGCCCTGTCCTGTTCCACAGGCAATAAATTGACATCCTCTTTTCTGTTTCTCACAAATGATCACCTATCAACCATCCCTCAGCTAATATTCTCTCAGATAACAGCCAACTTTACTTCCAGGCAGTTTGGACTCAATATTTTCAGTCTGTATTTAGTTTGGAAAGATGTTTGGTTTTGCTGGGCCTGAATAAGGGTTTGTGCTTCAGCAAACTCGTCTGCTTTTTCTCCAGCAATATCAGACTGTCTAATAACAGGTATTATTCCTCCCCACAGACCTTGCCTTAGTTCAAAGGAAAGAGCAGAGGTGCCTAATGTTGGCACAGTTAAACTTAAAAAGTGTTAAATATACTAGATGGGGTAGGAAGGCAGAGGGTTTGGCACTAGACTTCTAGAAATCAAAGTTTCAAAATTAAATCCTTTTTCTATTGACACCTCCCTATGACTATAAAGAAACTAAAGTAGCCTGGTTTTGAAGGATCCTCACATTTAGAATCCCACAGAATGTACTTCCCAAATCTTCAGGTTGTTCCATTAATGATATGCCTTTGTAAAAAAATTACCTCCTTTAGATGTACATTTCAGTGAGAGAAGAAACCAAGTTTTCTAATAAATCATCAATTGTACCTTATTATCCCAGAGAAAAGTCAGAAGAAGGCATGTAAGAAAGGTACACATAATATTTTTCTATTTCCTTCCATTCTCTTAAGGATCCTTGTCATAGTTCTGATGTTAGCAAGGAATTTTTCTTTCCTTTCCCCCTGCCATGTGTGCCCTGTGAATGGGCCATTAGGTGAACAAAAGAATCAGCCTGGTGCACTGATGGTCGAGAGATTAGTCTCCTAGCAACAAAGGGGGAGGAGTTGGGGGGGGGGGGGGCTACGGGTGTGTGGCTGGAAGGAGGTGGGGAGGAGAGGCTGGGGGGCAGCTCAGTCTCTCGACCTGGAGGGGAGCTGCTGCAGGCTGCAGACACTGTTTCTTTGTCTCTTTCCTGTCAGAGAGGAGTTTTTGCTGCTGCTCTCGGCTTAACTGTTGCTGGCTGCAGGCCCTGCTTACAATGGACCCTAATCAGCTGAAGTTTGTGAGTTTTCTTCCATTGGGAGAACTTTCTGTTTTATTGCTGTTGTTTTTCCTTCCCCTTCTCCCCCCCCCCCACCTGGTGGCAACCAAGGATCTCACAGCGCCGCCTGTTGATGGGCACTGGACATTACAAGTCCTGCTCCTCCAGTGACCCAACAGCGCCACCTGGTGACTACTATAGGACACTACAAGTTCTGCACCTTCAGTAACCCAACAGCGCCACCTGGTGAATGGTACAGGACATTACAAATTTTGCATCTCCAGTGACCTGACGGCACCCCCTGCTGACTGTGGCTGGAACTGCACCAAAGGGTGCTAAAAATTGAACTATTTAAATTTTCCTTTTGCTGGTTTATCAGTTTTGTTCTTGAAGGGGATTATTGGTGGGTATAGGAGTATTGCTTGGTTGTTTTACTTGGTTTTTTTTCGTGTTCCTGTTAATACACACATACCTTTTAATAAAGGGCTGTTATTTTTTTGTTTTCCCTTTTCCATGATTTGTTTTCCTTCAATTGGAGCCTCTTAATTTCAGATTTATAATTGCTTAGAAAAGGAAGTTTGGGTCTTTTTCCTCCTAATCCATCCTCAGCAAAAGACCTTTGTCCCATTTAAACTGGGAAAATCCTAATTATTAAAACTTTGAAAGTAAAGTTTCTTTGTGTCAGATACAGTCAGTCACTGAATGTGGGGTTTGACAAGGTGTGAAATATGCCAGATAATGTGTGTGCTAACTGGTAAATAATTGTTTGATATCCATCAAATAACAGCTATCCTCAGGGGGAGCTTCCAGGTTGGGTATCCCATATAACCAAAATCACCTCCATGTAGTTCAAAGTCCTTGAAGAGCACGTAAGTTTGAAGACTCTCTTACTTTCTTGGCTAGCTATGCAGAGCTCCTTATGTGATGTCGATTCAGGATATCAGGTAGCTCAGTTTTTGGAAGTACTCATCTCTTCCCAGGCACTGTACTAGGTCAATGAATTGTGCTTCAGTGATAACCGATCGTCTGGTTTGTTAGCCCTTTCTTTCTACTCTGCAGGTAACACTTTGACCTTAGATGCCCAGTGCAGAGTTCCAGTTGCTGTCTTGGGAAATGAAGCCTTTTTTCTACGTACCATAGCTAAGATCGTCATGCTGAAGCCCAAAGTAACCCACTGGATATAGATGAGAACAGTTATACATAGAAAATGTGAATTAGAAAGTTGATTTGAGCAGTGTTCCATGAATATCCTGATGTATATCATGTTAAATACTGCAGTTGAGAGGTCTGAATGAGGTAATTTTATAGCTGGCTTTTAACGAATAGAAGAAATCATAGATTTGTCATCAATGGAATGAAAACATTGACTATTGAAATAACAGCTAAGCATATGGTTGCTGATTTTATTGAAACACATCCATGTGCTTTGGGTCTGACAAGAGCGAAAAATTATGAAAAATAAGTGCCTGCTGGGAAATGGATGACAGTAATAACTTTTCCCATCCAGATCACCATATTCTTTCTAACATCAGTGAATTGAGAAAACTAAGTTATACAACTTCTTTAATCTCTGAGGGATGCAACCTCTGAATCCAGCTTAAGAAAAGCCTATTAACACAGAGTGTCATACTGTGTTATGCAATCAGTGTGGGAAGGTATTAACATAGGGACACCTTATGGAGATTCTTGCAGAATCTGTAAGTAAAATTTCTTCATCTAATTGTGTTCAAAGAACAGTGAATAGGCTGAAAACATGTCAATAACAAGAAGTAAAGGAGTATAGATGGGGGATATCTTCAAATACGTTTTCTCTATGACATTCCAGAGAATTTATTTACAATAAATTATATAAAATCAGCCCTCTGTGCCAGCTCAAACTCACATAAGAGTCTTCTAAGAAAAGGAGAAAATCCAGTTTGCCATTACAGTTCCTGCAAATAAATTTTAAGTATTGGGTAGTCATAGCTTTTAAAGACAAGCATATCAACAGCACACAAGTATTCCATAATAAATGGAGTTGCACAGCAAATGTTGTGTCTGAGTTTGAGGGAAAATTCCAGTTTCAAAAGTTCATATAGGGACATTTTAGTTGGTTTAGTTTTGAACAATTAAGAGTCTTTGTAGATCAGTATACTGAATCAACATATGATGGCAAGATTGCACAGTGTGCTTAGTCTCCTTAAGTGAGAGGATAGTGGCTTGTAGACCTAAGTATTCTTCTTTCCATTTCTACCCTTCATAACAAGCAAGACAGTATCTTCTGATGTAATTTCCTTGTTTGTAAATTAGAAGAAATAAATGCAGCTGCAGGAGTAACCTACAGGGTCTCTATCTCCCAGATAAATTGTAAAATATAATTGCATTTGCAGATAGTGTTGTAAAGGGTGTTGTGAAATATAGGCAGTGAATGTAGACCATAAAAGATACTTAAAGCAAGATAAGAATAATAGGAGGGAGTCTCAAGACACAGAAAACAAAAGAAAACAGCCGTAAGCAACAGGAATATGTTTAAGTCCTCAAAGTAAATGAAGAACTCAGCTTTATTCCCATAGATGTCTAAAGATCTAGACTAAACTGACTTCTCTACTGGATCAGAAAACAGTGGGTCAGTAAGTTTTCTTTTCTTTCTTTACATCTCCATTTGAGAAAGATTAGGAAATTAGCTGAGCATTGAGGAACTGAGGGTTCAGCTGCTGATGTGATAGGGGCATGACTATTTGCTGTCTTACCTGTAATATCTCCATCAGTGGGCCTATGATTGTACATTAGAGCATATACCCCCTTGGTTTATGGGTATATTCATGGTTTAATTGGTTTTCTCTTCTGTGTTCACTGAGTGCCTGCAATTATGCCTTGATCCTGGACTGGATACAATATATTAGCATGCTCTTGATGTAAACTGGACCTGTGGAGGTTTGAAGGAGACTTTGGTTTTTCCAAGGAAGTCCAGAGCGTGGAGATCAGTGAAACTTGAACTTCCACTGAAAAAGTGACTTGAATGGGTTTGGAATCCCACCCCTATACCTCCTGTCACCCATTAATGATGCACATCATTCCTCCCAAAAAGTGGAGCATCAGGGTACAGCACTGTGATGACTGGTCCATGTAGAGGTCTAACACTAACTATAAACTTCTTGCTTTACTGAACTGTGAGTTGTCATTCCGTGACTGACCACTTTCAATTCTTTTCATCTCAGGTTCTTCACAGTCATCCTGCCCAATCTAACCTTTTGATCTCTTTGCACAGCAGAACATTTTGTGCCTTTTATTTATATCTAATCCAAGGATGACTTTGAACATCTGTAGAAAGAACACTACACTCTGCAAAACTGAACTGAAAATTCTCTTCTCAGGACTACACAGAAAAAAGGTCTGAAGAGATATCACATTTTCTTTTTAGAGCTGTGAATTCTGTCAGAATAAATGCTTCAGTGGGCCTACTAAAACTTTTGAGGCTACTATTTTAACCATTACCACCGGTATCAATGAGAATAGCTGTGAAATGGGCTATAAAACCAAAAACTTGCCAAAGAATTTTGAAATCAATGTATTTTCATCATAGGAATTTATGGATAGTATAAGTATTTTTATCAATGCCCATTACCTACATCACAAATTATTAACTAAAAAGAATTTTTGCTTTTATTTTAATAGATACTATTAACCTTTTTTTCCAATTATATATGTTGATTTTTCTTAGTAGATAAATCCAGGTTGTGTTTCACATTTATGCTACTGAATTAATATGAAGAGCTTTGTCTATACATACAAAGTGGTGTTAATTTATCAAGAATATTCCTCATAAGCTGTAGTATGCAACTATCAAGACATGATTACAAATGTAACATTAGTTCTTATATTTCTATTGCATATGAATGTATATTTAATAGAGAAAATATTAGCAACATTGAAATTAATTATTAAATTGTTACTGATTTTTCATAACATAGGATTTAGTTTGCCTTGCATGCAATATTTCATTTACCTCTGCTAAATACAATATCACATATAGTATTTAGTAAGAAATATTTTAATTTCAACTTCAGATTGAAGCCCATATTGCCCCTAATACTTGTGAGAAATAATTAAATGCAAATACTCTTAGAGAAAGATCAAATGAACAAAATCCTCAACCATTGGTTAGTTTAGAGAATGAGTAGTCCATATTTACATTCCCAGTCAAACTCACAGATCCTTAATTAAGACCATTTTCAATGTTTTTCTTTTTTTAAATACAAGAATATTAACTTTGTTTAAACATCTATCTAAGTTTTTATTACTTTCTTCTGTTCTAAAAGAATTTTTTTTTTAATTTAGCATGTAGAAAAATCTAATATAATTACCAAATATGTCTGGCTGAATGTCATCAATATTAGATAGGCATAGATATCTATCTTTGAACCAGTTAGATCTCCCTCACACACTTTTAGGAATATCTGAAAGGTGTTTAGAGGCATTAATGTAAGAAGCTGTTTTAGATGGTACATTGTCTACAAACTTGTTCAGAGTTACATTATCAAAAAGAGAAGTTCAGTGACACTTTGGACATATTCCATTATCCTTTTAATGTCAGGTTAATATTAGAAACAGAAATGCACTTGCCAAGTGTCTTTCAAGTTGCATTTATCTACCTTTACCTCTTTTCCTAGGAAGCATTTTTATAGCTGTAAGACTGTTTTTTTACTTCAGTAAGTCACTCTTAACAGCAAAAAAAGGGTGCAGAAAGAGATAATAACTAGGAAAATGAGCTGAAAACTCAAGTGCATTTTCTCTAAAGGCTTTTTCAATTTGATTTTATCAGCCACAGGAAGCAGCCAAAGAGATGAGAATTCTCTCTTATTCCTTGAAGTAGGACCCCATTTAATACATGAGTCCAGAGTCTGGTAGATCTCAGAGTGAAAATATTTTTATCTAAGGTATAGCCTCTATTTTTGTTCTACAGATTTCGTTGTATTGATTTTAGCAACATAATTTCATGCCTCTCAAAAATAATTATTGTCGTATAAGAATAACATTCTGTATGTTTTAAAATTTTTTTTCATCACCTTTCAGTTACGAAAATACACGGCTGTTTCATCTACGGCCAGTAACAAAGCACATACGATAAGGCTGAATACTGAACTGTGTGAGTAGGACAGTTAACCATGGTGGTCAGTGATTATCATGATGTATGCAAAATGCATGATCTTAAAACATATTTGGATTTTTAAGGTGCTTATCTCTTCTCTTAACTAATTTGTTGTCCTTTTTGTTTTTACCTATATAGATGTCTCACCCACACAATATTTTAGGCAAAGTTACGCTCAGAAGTGGTTGAGTTGTTAAAGTTGTAGTCACAACAGAGTTATATAAATATAACTTTTCTGGTGTTTGTCTATACCTTTCAGCTATATTTAATACAGAGTTCTACATATTCTAAGTCCTTCTCATCTTAATATATTAGTGTTTATTAGGTTTATTTCAAAATTCATTATTTGTGTTTTCCATTAATATTCTTGCGAAGTAGAAATCTGCAGTGGGTTTGATTTGTTATGCTTATGAAAATGTTTTTTGGTAAGTCATTTTTGGGTCACCGTGCCTTTCCCAGACACCTCTCAGGAAAATGAACTCTGTTACTTGTGTATCTAATGCAGGGGTATATAGAGGAAAAACAGTTTCCTGTCATCAAGCCAGTCAAAGTTGTACGATCTGTGAATGTTTCTAGGAAAAGGAACCCCTGGTTTAGCTAAAATCAATATAGTATCTTATTTCAGGAAGGTCTAAGTAATCAGGATTTCCAACCCCAACTACTTCTAAGCAGGTGAGATAAAAATCTTTTACTCAATATTAAAATAGAGATGAGACAACTTTTCTGATTCAGGGTAAGGTCCTAAATTTATGGAGCTTTAGCTCAAGGCCAAGGTGAAACTTCTGAGTTTTGCAACATTGTAGTTAACTTTAGAGTATTTATGAATTTCCATTGGAGTGTCTCTAACTCAACTTCTGTTTTGGAATAAGAATGATAAGATACTCAAAAAAAAGACTAAGATCTCTGGTCCATTTCTTTCAAAGTGAGAAAGTTTGGATGTTTTGGGAATATATTCGGACTCCTGGATTTCTTTCTTCACAGAACAGCACCCTCCAAGCACTTTCAAATGTGTCCTTCAATATTTAATTTCTTCTAAAAACTTCCACTTTGAACTTGTTTTCTACAGCTTAGCTGAACTCAGGCTCACTGTGGCTCAACAAACATTAAAGTGTAAATTTGATGAATAATATTACAGTTGCTGTACCAGCTCTCTCTTGAAGCTTATGGAGGGTCAGAGAGGAACACATAGCCTTGTCTCAGCATTATGTAGTAAGTGTTCCTAAGCATATTTGTGTATTTGCTTACTACCATTTACAGAAATGATTGATGTTTTATTGCCAGCCCAAATCCATCAGCTCTTTTAGAAGCTGTTACTAAATTCTTGACAGAACCATACACATGCAGGTGTGCTAAATTCCACATTCTTATCTTCAGCCACTTAACAAATAACAAAGACAGCTCCCCTGGTTTCACCTGGGACGGAGCTAATTTTCTTCCCAGTAGCTGGTAGAGTGTTATGGTTTGGATTTAGCATGACAATAATGTTGAGATCACACTGAGGTTTTGGTTGTTGCTAATTAGTGCTTACTTTAAATCAAGGACTTTTTAGTGTCTCATGCTCTGCTTGTAAGAAGCTGGACAAAAATGTTGGAGGGAGCATAGCTGGAACAGCTGACCCAAAGAGGCCAAAGGAATATTCCATACCATAGAACTTCATGCTTAGTACATAAACTTGGGGAATTTGGCCATGAGTGACTGATTGCAGCTCAGGGGTGGGCTGGGCTCAGTCAGCAGATGGTGAGCAATCGTACTGTGCATAACTTCTTCCTCTTGGGTTTTATTTCTGTCTTGCTTTTTTTGTTGTCTCTCTTTTCATTAGAACTCTTATTACAATGTTTTGAACATTTATTTCACTTATTAAGCTGTTCTTATCTCAGCCCACAGATTTAAACTTATTATTTCCTGTTCTTCTCCTCATCCCACCAGGGAGGGTGTAAGCAAGTGACTGCATGGTATTTAACTGCTGGCTGGGGCTAAACCACAACAACATACCAATATTAATATTAGATGTGGCACACTAAACAAAGATCTTTTCCAAATAAGAAACCTTCTCTTCAGTTTGCAGTCCTATAAGTGTAACTTCCTGAATGTATTAATGAATTTCAGAACTAAGTTCCTTCACAGATGCCATGATCCTTAACATGAATGTTATTACAACAAATACATTTCTTAGCAGCACTCCCAAGTCTCTATTTGGATGCAGTTGCATGACCCTAGTCTTTCCAAAGCATATATTTTATTTAATTCTACATATTAATAAAACTTATTCCAAAATCAAGATAAGAGTTGATTCTTCAGCAAGAACGTGCAATAGTTTCTAATGCAGAAATATCTATTTTTTTCTTTTATTTTTTTTTCTTCAACAAGACTGCTGTATTGTTGACCTTTGGTCAATAAATACTTTTTTGTCATTGATCGTAACAATACACAGTCTTTGCACTGTGTTTGGAAGGCCTCGGGACTAAGGCTTCTCCAGCTTGCTTGACTTGAACTTATTTGACCTGTGTAGAGCTTTATTTTTTCTTGGTTTAGCTGCAGCAGCAGTTTTGCTGATGATAGGTAGCTACTCCTAATTTGTTTTACTTTTGCTTATCTTTGTATGGCATAGCCATAGTTTTATAGAGATGGTAGCAAACAAGTAGTTATTCTATGTAGGAATACATTTATGACTCTAACACATGTATGACTCTAATATGATGAAACAGTGTAGAGAAACAGAAGCTTCCTATGACAATGGTGGCCTTGAGAAGTGGAAACAGGCTAGTACCAAATTATTTAAAGAAAACTTAAAGAAAACAAACCTAGATCTGGAAAAAAATCAGTTTTAGGGGCAGCAAGGAGAACAAAAGGAAAGCATAAAAGATTTGTAAAATGTACTAGGTGTAGTAAACTCAGATATATAGACCCTGATCCAATGATTCACTTCCCAATTTTGACCTCAGACCTACCTCATCATAGGGAATTTGCCTGGGAATCTCTGGGCTGTGCCTGACCCTGTTAGCATCACCAGACCTGCCCTGCTCTCCTTGTTCTGACCCTGTGGGACTGTCCCCTTGCTAGTGAGGGCAGTGTCCTGTCACCTTGCTCTCATGCTGACTTCCAGCTCATCTTCCCAGGGAACTAACCTGCTCTTGCTGCTCCCTGACACACACCTTTCAGATTTTAATTTATCTGAAAAATAGCTCTCTTCTTGACAGAAAGACATCTTTGTTATTTTCTGAAGGCTGCCCTGGACGTATATGGTTTGCTTAAATTTTATCTGTTCCCTCTACTGTGGTATTCTGGGATTCCTCTACAGCTGGAAGCATGCACCCTCTTTTTTATAACTAATGGTTGGTCACTTCCCAGGAAAAGTGATATTTTAAGGTCATTAATCATTCCAAAAGGTGAACATGCAGAGGAAATTCAATTCACTGTTATTTGCATAGATTTCTGGGAATGAGCATGGTATACTTGCCAGCAGACAGATCAGATAGCCTTGTTGCTCACACTAGTGGCAATTAACAGCTCTCCATCAAGCTCTGAATCTAATCTGGACACCTGAAACATGTAGAAATCAACTTAAAGCAGCGTGACAAAATATATACTACAAAGTGTTGGTGAGATGACACAAACTTGTGTTACTGGAGGAAGTGAATAGAAAACATTTTAACTTGCTGCAATCCTGTCTTCATTCTGCCCTTACATTGTCTAACCCTCAGAATGAAAATGTCTGAGCAGTCGATCCTAAAGTAAAAATCCTGCCAATGGTGCCAAGCATTAGTGTCAGGTCAACAAATGTGGAGAGACCGCTCTATATTCTTTTTTGATGTGTTAGATAAAAAAGATTAAGCTTGTTGTGAATTTCATTCTCTGAAATAAAATTTGCTGCCATGCAAAAAACCTCGGTTTATGGCTAAGACAGTTAAATATGGACCTTGAGGTAAGTCCCAAGAAATTTTAATAGGAGGCAAATTTATTAAATGACTATCCATCCTCTTATAAAGATGGACAAAGAGACAAAGTTTTTAGTCTTGAGGGATCACTACTTTATCTCACATAAGCAGAAGGAGCTTTCTAAGGATTAAGAAGCCTCAAAGCCTCTGAGAGTCTCAGCTGAAATGAGAGTAAGTACTTTGTCACCTGAATTTCCAAGACAGTAAACGATAGCTAGAGTGAACTCATGGGCTGTGAAGACAGGTGTTCCATTGCCTTGTAGCTGATGGTGGACTGTTTACTGAGTTTCAAGAATTCAGTTGTTTCCAGTCAGAAGGGTAATTTAACCAAAATTAATACCTGGCATGGAACATCCATTAGGAGAACCATGTTGTATCTTAAGAGCACCGTTAGACCTTTTGCCATTTTAATTGAACTATTATCACAGCTCATCTGTTTGCTTGTCATCAAGGCAGTATCTGTAACTTCAGTTTATGCTGCAGATTATAAAGTTTTTTTCCTAGATGTTCATAGATTAGTATAAACAATCTTTTTCATCAAGACATTTCCTGCAAACTTTCTCACAGAACCAGTCTTTATATTTCCAGGCCAATTCATCAGAGTATTCCAAAAATTTGTGATGCAAAGACTTTTGAAATGATTAAACATTGCCAGAAATTGTATTAGTGATAATTCAGCTTATATCAAAGTGCTTTCCATTTAGAAAAATAATTGCAATTTAACTTCGTCAAAGTTTTTTTTCTGAGTTATTGTTGAGAGAAAATGATAGGCAGAACTTTAACAATGTCAAAACATCAGTGCTTATGTGGACTGCCAAATTAAACAGGTGCAGAAAACCCAGTCTGAACGATTTCTTTTGTGGACATAAGCATCAAAAGCAGGAATTAGTCTGATGTCAGGGCTTATTGTTACTATAAAACAATCTTTTCTCCTGTGTGTAGAGCTGGTATAGCAGAACTCCCCCAAACTCCTCCATAAGCTAAGCTTTTGTTTTTCATTGACCAAGATGGCCTGAGCACCTTACCTCTTCTAATGGGCAAACTGAAACCACAGATATCCAGTCTGGGGAAAAAAATGCACCCCATAAAAAAATGACATTCAATCATCGATTTATTTTTAGGCATGAGACCCACAGCAGAAGTGTTTTTTATTGTACCTGTCAGCATACAATAGGAAAACATCTGCAGAGAGGTAGACCATAACCAGTAAGCTGTAGAAACTTTTCAGGCTCTGCCGTGTGAAGGACCACAAAAGAAACTTGAATGCCATATAACCTTTCTGTTTTCCAAAATATTGAACATTTCATAAAAGGATGACTGCTCTTAAGGAAAAAGGATTACAAAACCAATGAAGTGCTGTTACAAAAATCTATACAAAATACTTGTGAAAGTGCACCTCATTATGGAGTATGACAGATAATTCTTCAGTGAAAAAGGCACTGCTGTATAGACTGTGAAGATATATAGATTGCACTGACCAAACTTTATGTGAGATGAATCTTTCCAACAAATACCACCCGTGCTTTGCTCTTTCTTCAAGGATAGGTTCTGTAACAAGGAGGTATTAATACAAGTAATTTGGGGTGGTTTTAAAGCTGAACTTTTTACATTACACAAAACATTTAAAATCCTCCCTGTCTTGGTTGTTTAAAGAGAACAGCTATCTACCTGTCTTTATCAGCAAAAGATTTATCAGGTTAAGTTTATTTAAAAGTGTATTACGTATCTTGATATTTGAGAGGAATTTATAAAAGAATGAGAGAGGTGATGTAAAAGGATATTCCTTTTAAATAGAGAAATAGAGACAAAAAAGGGTATGGCTTATTTTATGAAACATATAAATAATGTCACTCATTTCCATTTGTTTTTTATTATTTATTCTTTATATATGTACACACTCAAACCTTAGGCTCAAGCCATAAACTACAGTTTATATAAACTAGGTTGAAGTGTAAATGCTCAATTTTACTGAAGTTTGTCAACTAAATATTTTAAACTGCACACTATTTAGTGCAGTACACTTTTAAAGTGAAAGAATTACACAGAATTAATGAACTCCATTAAAAATAACTAAATTAGCTACGGCTATTTCAGTTGTAAATATAATTCCAAACCCAATTTTTGTTTGCTATTGGAAAGAAGATATTGAGTTTCTTGTGAAGTAGAACTCATAAAAAGTAGTTCAATAGAATATTTGCCCAGGTTCTCACATAAACAAATAGAAGACTCCAAGACAAGTAATGAAATTATGTTTTATGAATCTTCTGGAACAAGCAGAAATCAGGCAAACAGAAGTTAATCTGTCTAGAAAGGCCATAAGTAGATTTCTACTGTTTGAAGGCTTTAGGTTTTTCTCCAGTTCTAGTAACAGGAAGAAAACTGGGTTTTGTGGCTTTCTCCAAGTCTAATCTACCAATATATAAATGACTGTATATTGGTTTCATCAATCACTGTGCAACACAAAGTAATAGCATTTAAACTATAAAACAGCATGTTGCAAAAACTTCTTACTTGGAAAGTGAAACAATTTCTTGAACTGTTTCTCTCGAATTCAAGATCATAAATTAACCAGAACACATAGCCATGCTGCCTGCTGGTTAATCATACAGTTCATTCGTTGGTTTCTGGCAATTATAACCCATTCTGTAGTGCAAAAAGGCAGTTTCCTCTTGAATGTTTCAGACTTGTAGGACAGACATTTGATTTACTATGAATACACATAAAACTGAAGTGTAAAGTATATATTAAATAAATATAAGGAATCTAATATATAACCTATATGAAAATATAGGAAAACTGTAATTTATTAATTTTCATTTTACCTGCAAGGACAAAAAAATCACTCCCAAGAACATTCATGAAAATACAGAAAAGAAAGAGAACAGCATCATTTCATCCATTTTCCAGGAATAGAAAACTTTCTTCAACTTACTGTCCTAGTCCTTGGTGGTCCTGCCACCTCTGCTCTGTGGTCATTTCACAGGTAAGAGTCTTACTGACATTACGAAGTTCAGTACACTGAATGAATAACAGAAGCTGACCACAAAGTCCCATTACCCACCCGCCCTTCCTCATTCACGAGGCAGGTAGAAAGTTGAAAAGTCAGGAATGAAGGAATGAAGTTGAGCCTAGGAAGGAGGGAGTGGTGGGGTGGAGGTGTTTCTCTGTTTCTCATCATCCTACTCTGTTTGTAATTGGGAATAAATTACACTAATTTTACCCAAGTTGAGTATGTTTTGCCCTTGACAATAATTGTTAGGTGATATCCTTGTCTTTATCTTGACCCACAGGCTTTTTCACTTTATATTTTCCTCCTGTTCTGTTGAGGAGGGGGAGTGGGAGAGCAGCTGGGTGGGCACCTCGATAGCCAAAGGATAGCCAAAGAGCACATCAGGGCAAAATGCCAAAGCTTTTGATTGTATAGCCAAAGCAAAGTGCAATAGGAGACATCTGGATTGATGTTCTGAGACTTAGGCAATCTGGAAGAGCAAAACTGAAAGCAGTGATCGTTGGTGTTCAAGGAGATAGCCCAATACCTAAGGTAGAGTCCTGTTTTCTCACCATCTGTGTTTCAAATTTCCCCATCAGCTGCGTCTTAGAAACTTTTGTGGCTCCCTGTCTCACAGCTTCCCCAAACTCCGCTATCTTCAATCTCAGATTGATTCCTTCTAACCTGTCTTCCCTCTTCTTCCTTCATGAACTAATGCAAAATTTTGTGTTATCTGCTCCAGAGATACTATACTCCAGCATGAGCTATTTTGATCTTACCCCTTGAAGGGTGGAGGGTTAATTCAATTTTGCTTACACTGAATTGCTGCTGCCAACCCTTAATTTCTCAGTAGTGTGGCTCATTCTAAGATTCTTTAAAACAGCGTTGTACTTTAAAAGCTTATTGAAATTGCAGAAAATATTAATAGGCTACAGTAACTACCGGTCTATACTTATGTGCTGCAAAGAAGCCACGTCCACTTTTCCCAAGAAAAGGTGACTATGTTATTGCAAAAAAAAAAAAAAAAATTGCTGAAGTTGTATAGATTAAATCAGTGAATCATGAGCATAAATACCTGACGTATCCTGCAGGTACACTCAAAAGTTTTTTCAGTTTGTCCTGTGAGATATTCTATTGTTCTTTCTCAGTCTTGTGAATGATTTATGCCATTTTGCAGAGCGTAAGAAGAGATCAGAAGTCCCTTGGCACCCTTGTCTTTTAGTAGACAGCATCCTATATACCAAATGTTAGTAAAGCAGCCAGCGGATTTTTAACATGTGCGGAACTGATGTAGTCTGGAATTCACAAATCTATTAAGGGAAAAAAATCTGGGTTATAGAGTCGACTTGGATTTTAGATGATGCAAAACTACTACAGTATACCATTTATGGCTTTGTGCTCTTGGTAATATATTTTAGGATGGCAGTTCCCATTCTTTCACCCTAAGGGAGAAGCATACAAAGGAAAAATCGAAACGAAAAGGTGAACGTTCATGTTTGCATCTGAAAAGCTGTGTGTGGATAATATTTTTGAAGGCACACAAATTGTTGGTTTCTTACATAAGAAGGGATTTGCCCTTGTTAAGGGACCAGTGATGCTAGTGAGACTGTTTTTCTGATAAGCTTACAGTCACATTATCTGCAAAATCCAGGTATCAGCATATGTATGAACATGGATATGTTGTGTAGCAAACACAATTAATAGAGATTTTAATCAGAGGCATGACTAAAATCATTAATTTTTATGTCCCTAACAAGTTTAAATGTTGAGAAAGTTTTCTTATTCATTCTGAGACATTAAACAGGGTGTAAAGCCCAGCTTCAGCCCTTAGTTTTGGACAATTCCAACCCACCAGTAGTGCTCTTGCATGCATAGAAGGGACTCTGCCCTTTAGTTGATAGATAAAAGGACAAAATAAGAAAAGTAGAAGTTTTCTGATGTGATTGTTTCTGTTAATCATAGGTCAGTCAAGGACAACAACAAAAAAGCCTAATGGGTATATAGGTATATATAGTTATGGTATCATAGGAAGTGTAGCAGGAGGCAGATTCTTCTCCAGAGATGTCAGTGTACTACTCTCAGACTGTATCTTGTATGTGATAGCTCCTGAAATATGTCTTCTGGAGTTAGAAATCATTAAAAAAAATACCCAAACAAAAACAAAACCAAAAACAAACAAACAAAAAAACCAAACAAAAACCAACCAACCAACCAACCAAACACAAAAAAACAAAAAAAAAAAACTCAACTCCCCAAAAAATAGCACGTGTATATATTATTAGAAAGAATATTCATGTCTCATTTATACTTTTGTTTCAGAAACTACCTATCAATTTAATATTATCGTTTTCGTCTACAAGGATCTTAATCACTCTGCATCTCTTGTGCAAATCAGACTTCTGACAGAGGGGAAAGGGAATTAAATTAGCTTTAGGAAATTTCCTGCCCTATTATATTCTCTCTGTTAGATTCTCCTCAGTTACCATCATCTCCTCTTCACCAGTGTAAGCCTGAAGATTCTAAGATTCCCTAAGTTTTGATTCTACATTTTTCCCCTTTTTCTGGGGACCCAGAGAGGTAACCTAAGCCAGCTTTGGTAGCCTGAGTCGTTACTTCCCCTCATATCCAGCACCTTGCTCTCTGCCTCCCTGATACTCACCTTGGAGCCTTCACCCTCTGCTGACAAAATCCCAGAGAAAAGGTAGGTGAGGAGCAAAAACTTCTATCAGTGTGGTAAGCAATGGGATTTTTGCACAAGGCAGTAGTCACAGGCTTCAGCTGATCCCCTTCCTCAGGCAGACCCCAATGGAGGTGAATCTGCCTTAGACTGTGGTCTGCAAGAGGCTAGGCAGCCTGCTGCCTGTAGGAGCCATCTTCAGTGGGCATGGGCTTGAATGTCACTGGTGTGACACTGAAAGTTATCTCAAACCTGAGAAGGCATCAGCACCTGGAGTAGAAAGTGAGCAACATTCTAGGCTGATTTTCCAGAGAAAATCCTTGCCTCATTCTCAGAGACTGCTACCTTTATCTCTTTTGTCAGGTGGAGGTGCTGGTTTGTTCAGATGGCCTCTTTCGGATTCTTCTGATAAATCAGTTTGGAGTTTTTTCACATAAACTCTTATAGAACTAAGCAAATGTTATTACCTTAGGTTTTAAAGGCCTTGTATTTCTCCATAGCACACAGTTTGAACTGTTTTTGAAAATAGTTTGATATTTACTCAAATGAGAGCTTTAATTCAAAGAGGTTGCTTCAGGCACAAGGAATTCATATAATCACTTTTCAGTCCTTTAAGATATACCTTCACAGAAAGCTATCAGTTTTACAAGGCTGAAAAGATTGTGTTATTGTCAGATGGAATTAACTCTACTTTTTAAAATTCACATCAGTCTTTGATTAAAAAAAAAAATCCTTAGCAGGGATATATAAAAAGGCCCAAGATTGCAATCACCTGGAAATTGCAAACTCACATTCCTAAACTTGTACCTTAACAAAACAATTGAAAGGAAAACACTACCTACATTTATTTTTTTAAGTATTTCTCTGGGACTATCAAGCAGAAGTAGTCATGCAATTGAAATAATTTTAGAAGCAATTCAACTCTGGCACTTTGCTGCACCAGCAGTATTTGCTCTTGTTTTCTACTCAAAAGGATGCTCAGAAAATAAGAAAATAACTTCTCTTTTTGTTGATGATCATAAGGCTGTGTAAGAAGTGATGTTCCTAGGTTCTCACAGTAGTAGCTAAGATGGACTATTATCTTTCTCACTTATAATTGTCTCTAAAGGCTCAGGACAGTGCTTTGCCAAAGTGCTCTTGCCAGCATTGAATGATAATATCCTGTATCATTTGAGAGGGCAATAACAACACCAATGGCACAAGTTTGAAGGGTTTTGAGACAAAAACATAGATCTTTATCCTGCAACATGCTTGAGTGGGAGAAGAAATCTGGTTTCTTAGAATTCTTTGCCAAGTTGGAACAGAGTAAGAAGGATCTGTACCCTGAATTCTCTCTCAGCATGAAAAACTGAAAGATGGAGTTTAAACTGCTTTGTATCATTACAATATGATGTAAAATAAATTGTGGCAAAAAAAAAAAAAAAAACAAAAAACAAAAAGACACAAACCAAACAAAAAACCACAACCAAACAAGAAACAAAAACAAACAAAAAAAAGTTGACAAAGAAAGAAAATACATCCCAAAGACTAATTGTTTTGTCTGAAAAGTAAAATGAATTTTTTCCTGGAAATCTGTTTATATTTTTAAAACAGTTGAAAGAAACTACTGGTACAGGCAGACCTGAGGAAAACAGCACAAATTGTGTTGCACTGAGCCTAGAGAGACCTGGTAGCTCCCCATGGTTCTGTTCCTTGAATCAGTTTTGTCATTACCATAGTCATAATCAATAGACAAATACCATTGGAGTCAGTGTGCTTATGGTGGAGCTGGGTGCCTAAATTGAATTGAAGTAGCCTGCTGGCAGCAAGAACTGTTAAGCACATTAAAAAATGGGAAAACAAGGTGGCTGGACTTTCTAGAGCTGGGAAGGAGGTAGAATCTCTGTTGTGGAGAGTTGATGCAGTTCCCTAGAGATATCCAAGAACTCTTAGGCAGCCAAAAGATCTAGATAAAAAAGAAAATGGGAAAGAAATCAAAGGATTCACTTGACAGTTTTGTTAGGCAAGGGAGGACAGAGTAACATAATGATTTCTCTGGATCAGAGACAGGTGTGATGGGTGGACACTGGCTGGATGCCAGGTGCCCATCAAAGCCTTTCTCTTCTCTTCTCAGCAGGACAGGGGAGAGAAAACATAATGAAAGGTTTGTGGTTCAGGATGAGGACAGGGAGAGATCACCCTGTAGCCTCCTGACTATCAAAACCTGGCCTGGCAAACCCAGTACAACAGGAGAGAAAGGGATGATGAAAAATCAAATAGGCTTGTTGTTAAAAATTCAAACGTTGTTTTCTCAGTAAGAGATACTAAGCTGGTCTAGGTAGGAGCAAAAGAAAACTTGTGAGGGAGTCTTTGCGTTACTGCCAAAAGACGGTTACACACTGTGTTCCTTCCATAGGCACTTGCTGCACGTTTGGAACATCTGCCATGCTGTTAAATAAACAATTAGATTCTAGAGTCCACAACGCCCATGGCAGCAAACTGTAAGCAGATCCACTAAGATCTGGTTAAACTAAGAATAGTTTTGAAGGGTCTCCTCTGAGTCTCCTTCCTAGCTTGAGTGACACTGATCACACCCTATATATACTGTGAAATTTCATCATCTTCTTTTGGCAGCATCCACCTGCTGTGAAGATTCTGCTGCCTCTCTAATGGGATGGATCTGTTCCACTGTGTTAACCAGACAGTTCTTGAAGAAAAGGGAACTTCATTATTTCAAGCCACATTTTTCAAAGGACGAAAGGAAAATGCTTCCTTCTAATAAGAAAATTTTATCATCTGAGGAGACAATTCTTTGTTCTGCAATCATTGCTTGAAATTCTATTTTCTCTTTTTCACATGTAACAATAAAAAGGAGAATTTTACAAAATGACGACATCTAAGTTAAACTATGGACAATGAACTTGCTAGCAAGATGAGTTACACAATTAGAAAAGCAAAAATAAAGAGATATAGAAAAGTCAAAAGTGTATTCAGCCACTTATGACTGTTAAAGGCCTTGTCTGTATTCTTTTCCAAATCCCATTTGTAGCACTTGAACATTGATACATGATTAATCTCCATGTGTCATAAACTTTCAGGCTCAGGATTTATAGGTTTCAAATATATGACTTCTGGAGCAATGGGTATCCAGTGCCCATTTTTATTGTTTCCCCTCATGAAAGGTGTGAAACAGTGTGAGCACTCAGAAAACTCATCCAAATCGTAATTTTTTTCTTCTACTGTCAACATTTACTTACAATGCATATTGCAAATGCTGACAAAGTCTTTCCTTCCATTCTTGGATGCAGGTAAAGCAGGGTTGTAGGTTGGATTGTCAAAGGAGTTTTACTCTGAACAGGTACCAGTAAGAGCAAGTGATAATACGATATGAAGCATTAAAAAAATCTACACTCTAATGGGCTAAGTGAAAACTTAAATCTCTTGAAACCTTACCTGTTTCTATAGGAAAGGTATGTACCCAGTGGAAGTAAGATCAAGCGATGTGGAAGAATTCAGAGATGCTTCTTGTTTCTCTAGTATGAAAATCTGTGAAGCCAAAGCTCAGCTGGAGTTGAAGCTGGCCAGAAATGTGGGAGAACAATAAAAAGAGTTTTTTCAAATATAGAAATGGCAATAGGCAGTATAGAAATATTATTGGCCAGTTACAGGATGAGGATGGTCACCTCACAAAAAGGGACAGAGCCAGGCAGAGTTGTTTAATGCCTTCTTTGCCTTTGTCTTCAATATGGATGAGGGACCAAGGGGGTCTCAGTGCCCTGAGCTGGAGGATCATGACTGTGAGAATGAGCAACTCTACACTGAAATTGTGCTGCTCTGGCTCTGTCCCTACTAATCTATGGAGCCTGATGAGAATCATCCAAGAATCCTCAAAGAGCCGGCTGATGTCATCACAAAACCTCTCTCAATGATTTTTGATTGGTTTTGGGAATCCAGAGAGATCCCAGCTGACTGGAAGATGGCGAACATTGTCCCAGTTTTCAAGAAGGGCAAGAAGGAGGACCCTGGAAACTACAGGCTTGTCAATCTTAAGTGCCTGATAAAGTTACAGAGAAGATTATTCTGGGAAGTATTGAAAAACACCTGAAAGACAATGATGTTATCAGTCACAGCCAGCACGGCTTCATGAGAGGAAAGTCCTGCTTATCAAAATTGATTTCCTTTTATGGCAAGGTAACCCACGCAGTCCATTAAGAGGAGCCAGCTGAGATAATCTTTTTGAATTTCAGTAAAACTCTCAATACTGTCTCTCACAAGATCCCTCTGGACAAAATGCCCAGCATACAGCTGAATAAACATATCATATAGTGGGTAAGTAATTGGCTCACG
Source organism: Empidonax traillii (assembly GCF_003031625.1). NCBI lineage: Eukaryota > Metazoa > Chordata > Aves > Passeriformes > Tyrannidae > Empidonax > Empidonax traillii. Next base: position 92,526 of record NW_020955632.1, on the reverse strand, counting down.
GGTCAGGCACAGAGGCTAATAGTGAATTGGGTACCTGTCAGGGTCACCAGACTGGTGACTTGCCACTAGTGGGGTTCCACAGTGCTCCATCTTAGACCCTGTGCTCTTCAATATCTTCATAAATAACTTGGACACAGGACTGGAAGGGATACTAAGCAAGTTTGCAGATGACATAAAACTTGGAGGAACTATTGACTCCATTGATGTCAACAGGGAGTTGACTTCAGGGAGGCCCTGCAGAGAGACCTCGGCAAATTAGAGGACTGGGCAATCACCAACCATAGGAAGTTCAACAAGGACAAGTGCTGGATTCTGCACCTGGAATGGGGCAACCCTGGATGTATATGCAGACTGGGGAATGAGATGCTGGGAAGCAGCACCATTGAAAGAGACCTGGGTGTCCTACTTGATGGCAAGTTGAACATGAGTCAGCAGTGCCCTGGTAGCCAGTAGGCCCAACCATGTCCTGGAGGGCATCAGGCAAAGCATTTCCAGCCAGTCAAGGGAGGTGATTGTTCCGCTCTGCTCTGCCCTGGGGAAGCCTCACCTTGAATATTGTGTGCATTTTTGGTTACTGCAATAGAAGGAAGGTGTTAAGCTGTTAAAGAGCATCCAGATGAGGACAACAAAGATGGTGAAGGGCCTTGAGGGAAAGCCATATGAGAAGCAGCTGAGATCACTTGGTCTGTTCATCCTGGAGAAGAGGAGATGGAGGGAGACCTCATTGCAGCGTACAGCTTCCTTGTAGGGAAAAAGGAGGGGCAGGCACTGATCTCTTCTCTGTGGTGAACAGTGACAGGACCTAATGGCATGGCCTGAAGTTGTATCAGGGCAGGTTTAGGTTGGATATTAGAAAAAGGTTTTTCACTCAAAGGGTGGTTAGGTACTGGAACAGGCTCCTCAGGGAAGTGGTCATAGCATCAAGTCTGACAGAGTTCAAGAAGTGTTTGGATAATACTCTGAGGCACATGGCGTGACTCTTGGGGTTGTTCTTGTGAAGGGCTAAGGGTTGGACTTTATAATCCTTGTGGGTCCCTTGCAACTCAGCATATTCTGTGATATTCTGTCATACTGTACTAATTTTTATAACTAATTTTCTATTAGCTGTGCAGTATGACATTTTACTGCTAAAAGATGACACCAAAATAACTCCAAAAGTCAATTACAGTGAAAAGGAATTGTTCCAAATTTTCTTTCAGTTTTTGATGTGTTACAGATTGCATTACAGCCAAACTTACTGGTGGTGTCTCCAACTTGCAGAAACAGCTTTCAACATTACTTTTAAGCTAATGTAATTTGAGCTAATTTGGTTAGTTTTTATTTTTAGGAAATGGTCTCAGAAGCAGTACAGTGTGACAGAAGACTGACTTGATGCTTTGTACAGTTCCTTGGAATGTAGTATGTACTCCAAGGTCTTGCCTCGCTGCGTACCAGTCAAGAAAAGTACCGAGAAATACCAGATCCCTGCTCCTTTTCCATGTCATGGGCTCCAGATTCAAGTGTGTTAGTAAAAGCACATAATTGTAATTAGACTTTACAGAATTTAAAACCACTTCTGCATTGAGCTCAATAAGCTGAGTTGAGCTACTTGCCACTGTCCTATTGCAACAATTCTTCCCTCTGGCAAATTATATTAATACTTCAAGTGTTGATAAAAAGCTCCATTCTGAAGGCAAAGATTTTATTTGAGCACTTAGTAATATTAATATAAAAATCTGTCAAAATTCCTCCTAGTTCCCTTTAATTGCCTGAAAGATCAAATTTTACAGATTATTTGTTTCCTGTATATTTAAAATACCTCTTCATAGGTCCCTTGTTGGGTTTGATGTTTTATTTATTATATTTTTGCCTATCAATTCTGTGTTTAATTATGTCTAGCTTTCCTAAGCTTATCTCTGTAGTACAGTATGTTGTCACGACATACTCATCATTGTGGGTTTTTTGTTAGTCTGCCGCACTTCTAACAAAAAGTATTGCATGGTCATCCAATTTACAAAGTCAGCCTCTTCCACATACTACATAACTCTGATGATACCTATTACCCACCTGGTAAGACAACAAACTTCCTTTGGTTCAATATTAAGCCCAAAATTGAAAAGAGAATAGTGTTGGCTTTTGGCTTGAATTACAGTCAATATTAAAATCAAACCCATTATAACCTGGAATAAAGTTCTTGGAGTGTTGCAGTCCAGTTTCCATTTTTTAGTTTACCTATGGTTATTTTTCCCTACAAATTTTAGTTTAAAATCTCTATTTGTATATACAGGATTTCTCAGAGTTAAAAGAAGTTGGTTGAATTTAAATATTTAAATATAAATTATTAATATCTCATTAAAAATCAAAACAGGTAATCTAGTTCTTCAGTCCTTTTATTCTTGCGGGATTTTTTTTGATTTTTGGTTAAGGAAGTTTTTAGTCAGTAAAATTAATTTTATTCCTTCTAAAACTTCTTTTTAAGGAATGTGTTATACACTAGAAAAATAACTTGGCTCTTAATGGTTGTGCTCATATATTGTATAAGAACACTTATTAAAACAGTTTATCCCATGGCAGCATCTTGAGTCTACTCTGTTGAAAGAATCAAACATATCAGTCTCTCTCAAAATTTGCTTCTGATGTGGAAGACACTAAATGGCATTAAGCAAGGTGAGAACTCCAGTTTGCTTCAGCAAATGTGAACTCTTGATCTCCACATCCATCAGCAGACATGCTGACTTCCAAGAGGTGAGGTATCAGCCAAAATAAAGCAAGGACAATCCCAATTCTAATGCCGCAACTAAGAAACTATCAGTGCACAGGCAGGACAACTTTTGGTTGTGATATAAGTTCTGAAAAATCTGACTCTAAATGTGGCAGTCACATTTAAAATAGTTTTCCTATGGAAAAAAAATTATCTTTGATCTTACCTTATTTGTTAAATTAATTTTTCTTTAAAAACACTATTTAGGTTAATTCTTGAATGTAAGATAGCTGAGCAGAGGTACTGAGGACTTTGACAGGTCTTACATGGCTAAAAGGAAGACCTCCCTTAGATGCCTTAAAAGATATTACTTCTGTTCAACAAGATAATTCACTTTGCTGAGTGACAAAGGGTAGACAAAGAGGGTAAACACAACCTGTAAGTGTGCCAACAGTGACAGTATGCATGAGCATGAAATAGTTCTACTAACTGATGACTAAGTGAAACTACATCAATGAAAATATTTTAGACATCTATGCTAATGACTGTTTTCCTGATTTTTTTTCATACCCACATAGTTTCTCTGTTTAGAAAGCAAATATCCTTCTTAGACTACTACTGTAGTAATTTATATTTTCTTCTTCCTAGGGAGCTTGACAGGCTATATATGGGTGAAAAAAGTCAACATTTAAAGAGCGAGAAAATGGGCAATAAACAGGAGTCACATTTTCTTCATTGCAGATCATAAAACTCTTTTAATATCTATTTTTAATGCTTGATCCAGAAAAGACTGTTTCTCATCTGCTTTGTTTTCATATCGTATCTTAACTATTCTGTGCCAATGAAAACCTTTTTCCAATAGCTTCTAATTCCCTCATTTGTTAGTAGACAAAAAGTTTTTTTCATTTGATTGTCAGGAAAGTCCTGATAAACATCATGTTTACAGGATTTTCAGAAATAAGTAAGCTTAAAATTTCAAGAGACCACTAATGTGAAGATAAAATTTAATTCCTAAAAAAAAAAAATGCTGAATTGATTTTATATTATAGAAATTGAAGGCTATCCATTAATTTGAAAAATGCCAGCATTTTTCCTCCTTTCATGATCTGATCCAAAGAGTACTAAGTAAATTCCCCATTTTTCTCATTCAATCGAAAGATTCTCTTTTTGGATGCAGCAAAAGAAAACAGGTGAGGCAGAGAGAGAAAATCTGAACTGGGACAAAACGCAGGCCAGCAACAGAGATTACCAACCCTACTCATGAGTAAGAAAGTGGGGGGAAAAAAAAGTCACCTGTCAAAACGTGTACATGAGCAAAGGATTTTCTGTCAGAGGGAGCAGCAGCAGGAGGAAATAAGCTTGCAGCAGGTGCAGATTCTCATTAGCATGCAGTTTGGGAAATTTGTGTTTGTAACAAATGGTTCTAACTAACTACTCTAACTGCTTTCACTAGATTTTTAAGACTGTGTATTTTTAAGGACAATGTAAATTACCTAATGTAAGATGATGCATAACCCAGGCTGCAGAATTCAGTAAATCCTGCAGCACTGGTGAAAATTTATATTATGGCACGTTTTAAGGAATGACGACAGGTATTGATTCAAAGTTTTTAAATGATGGCTTGGAACCTGGTAGAAGACTACAAAGAGTTTGTTTGTTTGTTTGTTTGTTTGTTTTTATACATACTTAGTTCTTATACTGGTTCTTATCACGTCTCTTTCTTCCTACACTGAGAAACCCTTTTCTAGCAGAAAATCTTCTCGTGCTTTGGGTACTCATTAGCCATGATAAAATTAACACTTGAAATTCTCTTGAATACATTCAATAGATGGGGAGATTGTAACTCTTCACAAGGAAGACTTTTCCAGACCTAATATACTGTTGTTTTTATTTTGTTAAAATACTTTTTAAAGTAATTTATCTTTCCAAAAAGAAACTGGTGACTTTACAGTGCCAAAATACAATGGCTTGACACTTCAGTCTTTTCCAAAAATACAGGCTTGAATATAGGCCTTTGGATTTACGACTCTGAATTTTAGACAGATAATTAATGACAAAGTAGAGGAAAGGCAGCTCAAGAAGGCTGTTCAGTCTATAGAAGGTCTGATTTGGTGTTTGGTGATATCCATTTCTTGCCTGACTATATGTAGGTCACAAATGATAAATTTCAAACACCTGAGTTCAGATTTTGCTGTCAGTCATTTTTTACTTTCACCTATACCATTAGTGAAGTTGAGGAACAAAACATGGCTAAGAATGTAAAGTCCATGAATCTCTCCAAAACACTTTACTTGCAAATTGCTTGTTAACTGCACTTAATTCAGGTTATGCTACCACAAAATCTTTGCTACTAAATCTATCCTGGTCTTTTTGTCATCTTTCTGTCAAATTACTTTTGGGTGAATCAAGTTTTTTACTTTTTTATAATAGCAATGCATTCACAGTTTTCTTCTATTGTTTAGGAACTTCCTGGTATCCTGGCTGCTTGAAGAAGTCCCCTTAAGCTCTGGCAGTCATTATTTGCTTCTACACAATCAAATCATTATTTATCTTTAGCATTTGATCTTTGGCACATTTTTCAGTTATGGATGAAACAACTAAAATGTAAACCAAAACACCCCTGTAAAGTGTGACGTCATCCTTGGTTATTTTGCTCTTGCTTTGATTTTTAGTGTATCTTCTCTGCTGCCTCCTACTTGTATTTAGCTATGGATTTCAGTAATCTGAATGGTTAAAATGCTTTCAGCAACTTGTCTTAATGAGGTATGAAGGGCTACTGTTAGTTATCTGGAGACATAATAGTGTTAGGAGGAAGAAGGCCTGCTGAGAAATATGCCTTAGAAAAGAAGGTATATTAGAGTTCCTGTTCATTTGGATTTCCAGTTCTACCTGCATCTGTAACATATTAAGCTTCTGGGAAGGAGTGGACTGAATTCAATATAAAAAAAAAAAACAAAACACACCTAGAAACTCTAAAACATCTTCAGGAAAAATCTACTAGGGCATGTTCATTTTAATATAATTTCAGAAAAAACTGCTGGAGAATGTTTGTTCAGGGATATCCCTTGATACAGAATGGGGGGACCCATATAAGCATGAAAAGGGAGAGCTGGGGATTTATGATTCAGAGTTTCTAGTTCTCCTTGTTAACAGCATAGAAAAGATCCACCAAGGAAGCATCTCACTGTGCCCAGAAAATGTTGGAGACTGGCAAGTGCCTACATGTGCTGGCAAGTAATAAATGCACCAGTTTGTATTGGGTCTCAAGGACACATTTATGGTAGAGTAGAAATACTGGAAACTTTTTATACTGTATTAACAAGTCCTTCCTTATTCAGTCCTACCAGGTTTGGCATATCACAATCACTTATGTTGTATAATCTGACATATTGACATAATGAAAGCTGATATATCTCCCTAATGATAGGCTTATTCTGAAAAATGGAAAAAGACATGGCTCATAATATCAGTAATCATAGCTAAGATTACTATGGCTTTCAGTAATACGCTCTTTCCAATTATATCATAGTCAAGCTGTGCTAAACATACATGTGTGTGAATATGGTCAGTCATACCACGATTTTATAATTACAACTACATTATGTAATCTTACTAAAAAATTTTGCAGAGTTTTGTAGTAAGACAGCCAAATAGTAAGGAATGTAGAAAGGCATACAGAAATTGTTATAAGTACTTAATGGTCAATAATACATTTGCAGTATCTTTTTAAAGTCACAGGGTTCTGTAGTGAAAATCTAATATTACCTTAACTTTAAAAAAAATTATTAAAATTACTGAAGTGCCACTTCATGTTAAATCTAGTAAGATCAACCACTCATCCCCAAAGGCTCCAAGGTTATATCCAGTCAGGTTTATTTACCCACACAGAACATTATTGTCATTCCTCATGAAGCACAGAGACATACTTACAGTAAATGTATGGCCATTTATAGAGAGTATCTGTCATTGTTCCTTTGTGCTATCCTGTTATCAACATGGTAGAAATACAGCAAATTATTGCAATTACTATTATGTTACAGCTGTGACAGTTGAAATGAACACAAATTTTGAAAAGCATTTTATTCATCCCTTTTGCCAAAAGCTTTTAAAAATCTTTTATTGTCAGCCTGTGACCTTGCAGAACATGATTGACTCTCTGAGAAATAAAAGGTGCACATTTTCCTTGTCATACTGCTGAGCCCTTTCAACTCCTATTACTGTCAGGGAAAGGCAAAGCCTTTTGGTGCTTTCTACGTAGTAGAAGACCTTTGTAGTTTAAGTTGTGCTTTGTAAACCTCAGAAAACTCCTTACTGGCTAAGGAATGTATGATTGTATCCCTGTGATAAATTTTCTGACTCTTTTTTCTCATAGCCATTTTCAATTTGCCATAGATTTATGCATAGCTAAATTTTACTTTACTCCAAGTGGTATAACTGTTCTGTGCATGTTTACTTTGTTCTTTCCCAAACAAAAAGCTGGACTAGGAAGTATAATTCAGCTGCTTATCCTTTAGTGAGTAGGGAGTATTGATGAATTCTTTTTACTAGACAGTTTGCAGCAAAACAAAGAAGTTTCTCCCTCTCAGACTGAAATTATGAAGAAGAAAACTAGTTTAGTATAAACATTTAAACATATGAACCCATCGTGACAACCCGCACTTAAGGGGAAGGAAGCACCTAAGATTTTTAAATGCTCATGGTCAAAGAAACAGCAGAGGGTTCACAAAGAGTTAGTAATTTCTAAATTACACACTTAGCATGGAAATTGGTATATTAGTCCCTGACCTACTATATAAGCAAATGTCAGTGGGTTTTGGATAAAGGGGTAGGGTAAAAGGAAGAGAGATTTAAAAGACAGAGACATGACTTAAAGAATAAAAGAAAGAAAGAGAGAAAGAAAAAGGAAAAGAAAGAGGAAAAGAGAGAAAAAGAGATCACCAGTCCTGGTTCCAGTGTCCATCCAGCTGAGGGGATGTCAGACCTGGTTTCGGCACCTATCCAGCTGATAAGCATCAATCTATCTGTATGGGTCTGGCCAGTGAGATGTTCAGGGTCCTGGGAACACTGCCTGGGCTTGGGGAATATCTTTTCATGGTAGGTTTCTCCACCCTGAACACATGTTTCTCTTTCTGTGTAAATTAGATATGATGCACAGCCTTCTCTTTCAGGCCTTTCTGGAAATGGGTCTGAGGGTTCTGGGGATCTTTGATGGTCTTAATTCCACCCTATGGTCCATACCCACTTCTTGGCCTCATTCCTATGCTTGCACTGTGCTATATCGTAGTTCTTTCTCCTGGAAAAGTGCTGCCCTGTCTCTGCCTGACCCCTGCTTCTCCAACCAGATCTTGTCCTTTCTCACAGCATGTTAATAGCAATAGCCTTTGGTTATTACCAATAATTGTTGTCTCTTATTCCTAACAGTCCTTGACTGACTCCACAGCCATCTCATTATCAGTAGTTGAGACATACACATTAGTCCTTATCTTCTGGAAATCAAAGAGCTCAAAGGGTCTCACTTTGGACTGCCGTTTGCAGGGTCATTAGAGAGTGGGCTTTAGACTGTAATTTTCAGTCCTGGTTGCAATTTGAGTCAGTAGCTTTCTTTGAAGGTTCAATAACAAAAATATTATTCCAGCTGGATTATTATTCAGGAAAGAAAAATAAGTTTCCAAGGCTATTCATTTAAAGCCAAGTGCTTGCTCATTGGACACCTCTTGGTTCCTGGGAACAGACTGTTTCTGATAAGCTCAAGAGAGGTTTAGTCCAGGTGCTGTTTCATCAAGGTCAAGGCCTAACAAGCATTTCTTACATCATAGTAGAACTCTGGGAAGGGGAAAATGTACCACCACAATCCATCCTGCAACTAAAGCCAACTTCTCTGGACCTCTACATCCACAAAATTTAAAATGTAAGCTCATAGTCCTCTGGTGGAAAAAAGCCCCAAAAACATTTTCTGAAGAAACCCCTTCCTTATAAATAAAGAAAAATAATTTTGTCAAAATTTAGTGAAAAACGTAGCAGGTACAGTGATGTTTTCAACAACTAGAAATTCTGGTCTGGAAGTACAGCAGAAAGAGGGAAGTTAATAAAACACTTTCTGCTGACCTGCATCATGCTCTATGTAAAACTCATACTGTAAAGAGGTAGGAAGCACACTTTTGTCAGAAAGATTAATTTGCAGAATTATCGTGTCAGGGGTTTGATCATACAGTTTTTCAGTTTCTTAATACATTTTTTACAGAGTATGTGACCAACACATCTGTCCTTGAACAGGCAGCAGTCCCAAGCATTGAGGCCATGCTGCTGAGAACACAGCTGCGCTGGGCAGGGCACGTCTCCAGGATGCAGGACCATCGCCTCCCTAAGATCGTGCTCTATGGGGAACTTGCCACTGGCTGCCACAAGAGAGGAGCCCCAAAGAGGAGATAGAAGGACTACCTGAAACAGTCCCTCAGCCTTGGCCATATTGATCACCACCATTGGTCTACCCTGGCCTCCAATGGGGAGGCCTGGAGACACACCATCTATAACGCTGCTGCTCCTTTTGAGAACACACACAGGATCACTCTCGAGGAGAAAAGACAACGCAGAAAGAATCGCGTCTCATCGATATCACCTGGGGAGTCTTTCTGCTGTACCTTCTGCAACCGGACTTGTCTACCTCACATTGGCCTTTTTAGCCATCAGCGCGCTTGCAGCAAGCGTGGGTAGAGCCCTTCTCAAATCTTCGTTAGCGAAGTCTAGACATGATGAATACATTTTTTACAGAGTATTAGTTTTAAATTTGTCTTGAGCGTTAGAGTACTGGTTAAAATTACAGGAAAATAAGAAAAAAATATACGCATTGGACTGATGTATTTAATTATCTATTGTGTGACCCTGTAAAATATAAATGAGGAGCTATTAAAAAGTGGGGTGCAAAAATTCAGTTCAACAGCTTAACTTTGCCTGTTTCTTACACTGGAAGAAATGTATAGATAATACATTTTTGGAAGGAAAGAATAAAGTGTCTTTAGAAAAAAGCTACGCTTTGATTTCTTTTACAGAAGAACCTAGTTTCACAGATTTCCAGCAACTTGGAAAGTGCTTGAGCAGTACAAACCCAGGTAAAGTTAATTAACGATTTCAATTTCAAAGCACCTTTGATTAACTGAAGTCAGTACATAGGGAGGCAAGCTACTTTTCATTAATGACTCTTCTATCGTTTCTATTACAAAATGCCTTTAATTGACAGCACATATTTTCCAAACAGTCTGTATTATTAGATTAGAACTCTTGATGTTGTTCATATCTGGGTACATGAGCAAAAATAATTCAATTTAATAATAATGGGAAGAACACAGTAATCCATCATACTACTACTGTAGCATGAGCAATGAAGTGTGAGTGGGTGCCAAATTAAAAAAAGGAATAAAAAAAAATGTACCAATTACTGTAACCATAATAAAATTTCAGCTCCTGTTCAAATGACCATGAACCATAATCCCCTCACTCAATCTCACTGGGATCTTCTGATTTCAAATTGCACCTAAACACATATTTAAGGTGACTAGTGTTGCACATTAGCTTTAGAAATCACATAGAACAAACATTGTAGCCCTGACTGAAACAAATCTCCAGGACTCTTCAATTTAAAGTTCTTCCATTTTCTGTGCAATTGTCTCAGTTTTATCACAGCATTCAGTATGACCTGAACTATTTTTCAGAAGTCATTGTTCATATACTGGCAGCTTCCTAAGGTAAGCACAGTGTGATTCTCTTTCTTGATACACTGCTTTTTGCATTCTTCTCATTTTTCTGTACCAGATGTTCTCATTTTTCAGGCTTTAGAAACACATTTGAAGGGCAAATAGGAAGCTCTGAACATTCAGAACATTTGTGTGTGTCCTGTGAAAGGTATTGTCCAACAAACAAACATCTCCCTTATCCACAGTTAAAATGGATTGCCTTTGTAACAACCGAGAAAGGCATTGTATAAATGTTGTTTCAGCAGAGCAGACCAACGCATCAATGTCACACTTGTTTCATCTTTTTCTGTATGAAAGAGGATAACATGGCTTGGTAGCTATGCACTCATTAAAGGCTCAATACAGCAAGTTCATGAGATCATTGATAATTCATGTGTGCAGGGACCTCAGGAGGTCTCCAGTCCAACCTCCTCTCAAAGCAGGGTCAGCTAAGGAATCAGGCTAATTTGCTCAGGATTTTTTGCATCTGGATCTTCAAAACATACAAGAGTAGAGACTCAGTAACCACTCTGTGTAGCCTGCTCTTCTGTTGTGCCTTCCTTATGGGAAAAGGGCTTTTCTTTGTAACCAACCTAAAACTCTCTGGTTTAAAGTTATGTCTGCTGTCTCTCAGCTTCCCACATGCACCATGGAGAACAGCCTAGAACTGTCTTCAGTCCTGTAGTACTGGTAGTCTGCTGTTATATCCCACCTGAAGCCATGCCTTCACCATGCTAAGCAATCCAGGCTCTGTTGGTCTCTTCCTCACAGGGCAGCTGCTCCAGACACAGAGATCTTCTGCTGAATTAGACCCAGACAATCAGTATCTTTCCCATGCTGGGAACCCAAAACTGAATAATCCCTTCCCTCAGTCGACTGACCATGATCTTGTTAGTACACCCCCAAATGCTGTTGGCAGCTCAGCTCACTCCCTACTGGGACCCCCAGGGCCTTTTCCACACAGACTTCCCAGTTGGTAAGCACTAGTATGGATTCTTACAAGGACCTCTTCCTTCCCAAGTGCAGTATTTTGCATTTGTCTTCACTGAATGACATAAGGTTAACCCAGACCCATTGCTTCAATCTGTCTGGATACCTCAGAATGATTTAAATAGATTAATTGTCCCATCCAGGTCATTGATGAAAATGTTAAACTAGTCCCATGGTAGACCCCCTTTGGTTGCCATGGTGGGTTGACCTTGACCGGACATCAGGTGCCCACCGAGACAATTTATCACTCCCCCTTCTCAGCTGGACAGGAGAGAGAAAATAAGATATAAAACAACTTGTAGGTTGAAATAAAGCAGTTTACTAAAGCAAAAAAAAACCCAACAAAATAACAACAACAACAAAAAAGATGGGTGCACACAAGCAAAGAGAAAAATCCAAAGATTTTATCCTTTACTTCTCATCAGTAAATGATGTCTGGCCACTTCAAGGGAAGCAGGGCTTCAGCAGTTGCTCTGGAAGGCAAATATTGTAAATAACAAATTCCCCCCATTCTTCCTCATTTTCTTTACTTTTATATCTGAACAGACCTCATATGGTATGGAATATCCCTTTGGTCAATTTGGGTCAGCTGTCCTATTTGTGTCCTCCTCCAAAATCTTTCCTACCCCCAGCCTGGAGGGGGTGGAATGATAGAAAGACAGTGCTGATGCTATGCCCAGCAGTAGCCAAAACACTGGTATGTTATCAACACCTTTCTAGGTACCAATGCAGAGCACAGCACTGCGAGGGCTGCTGTGAGGAAAATGAACTCCATCTCAGCGATATTCAACAGTGTAAGATTTCACTCCCACAAATTTTTAGGTTCAGTTAAACAAATTAGTCACAACAAAGGTAACAGAAAAGAGTGAGCAAAATGGGATATCTAAGTAAGGATGGAAGTTACCTCATGTAATCTCAGTGCTCTAATAGCTGTGGCTAGGTTAAGCAATTATTTGCACTCCTTCTACAGTCAATGGGCTGATACAGACAATTCCTGAGTATGACTAACATTCCTCACTAATCTCTTTCTTGAGATTTTTTTATTCCATCAGTTCTCCACACTGGCAACAGGGGAAACAAAACCACCAATTTAGCTGGGATGCCCAAGTTATTCAGTGGCCTGTGTGAGAGGGAATTCATGTCATTAATTTTATAAGGTTGTCACAGGATTTCTCAGAAGGCAGTGGAGTGACCAGGAAGAAGGATGGCTGTCTGACCATGTACTGTAGGTGGCACCACTTCAACACAATAATAGGAATCTGCAGTTCCTTGGTAAACATCTTTGTCAGCAGGAACCAAGGTGCTTCCAGGCTGTAGGACTTGGCACAGAAAGCATGCTTAAGGTCAAATAAATTTTGGATGCACAGGTCATGAGAGTATGACAAGGCCCAGACAATAGGGCATCAATCATCATGCTGAAGACCAGAATCTGGGTCAAATCCAATTGTCTGCAAGCTCTGAGAAGCTTGGAGCATCTTTATTACCTTGGAGTTTCAGGATAAGCAGACATCTGTCTAGTTTAAAAGAAATGGACAGATTAGGAATAGATTCCCCCCAGTACTTGAGATACCCACCTTTCTGGACAGCAAAAGCAATATGGAAAAGTCACATGCTGACCAACAAATACCTAAAAAGAAACAAATTGTGCTGATGTCAAATAAACCTGAATAACAACAAAAAAAGTTTGTAGCTACAGTACCTTAATCATTTGATGGAAAGTAAGTCAGAATGCATGTGGTTCTTCTGTAAAAGATGGTACTTCTTATATATAATGGTGAAGGATTTTTTTTTCCAGGTAAAATAAACTATTATTAGTGATATGTATTGTTTTCTCCTAGCAGTGGCAAGGTTTATGAAATCTGTCTTCAGTCAAATACTATTTCTCAACAAAAGCTTCAAGTTCCACAGTGAGAGACTCCACTTGCAGAATCAAGCTTAATAAGGACAAGAAGAGATAAAACGGTAACTTACTGGTACTGAATACAATCTGTGACATCTGTTTGGTTTTTGTGCTTTGGTAACGCTACAGTCACACTGAAAAAAGTTGCTGCCATTTCAGTACAAGTGATTCTCAGCTAAAGGAACTAAACAATCTTGTTTAGTCACAGTGATAATTATAGCTGTTGTTTCTTTTATATTTCAGAAACTTAATGAAGTTCTTGTAAATTAGGATAATTGGGTGCTAAGGAAATACAGCTTACAATTTAAGTGAGAAGCTTCCTATTTTGAGTGAAAGACTGTGGATACTTGACATTTTTGTGGCGAAGGTATTAACTGTACTGAAGAACAAAATAATGACCTTCTGCACTGTCTCAGGTACACTCTGTTCACAGACTTTCAGAGTACATTCAAAGCAAATGTATTCTCAGTTTGTAAGAGAGCAAGACCCTAGGGACAGAAATCTCGAGGGACATGATATACAAATGGCTGTGTATCCTCACCTGTAGTCTATAGTTAAAAGAGGCAAGCTGAAACCTTTTATTATGTAGCATGATCACATTGCTGGAGTCTAGCACAAGGCTTCAGGAATAATAGAGCTGACTATGCTGACCTAAGCCAGCTGCAGATTGCAAAGAGCAGCTTCATGTCAAAGAAATACATGTTTCTTTATCCCCTTGCTTTATGCAGAAGCTTTCTAAAAGTACTGTAGTGAGCCTCTGGACTATGAGAAATTACTGGAAGCTCTTTTGAAATGACCCTTCAGGCACTGCAGACGCAGGTCCTTTGATACATTTAGGTAGATAGTTCCTCTAGCAATTGGTGGGAAACAGGGACTGAAACACAGGTTACAGTCCTAAATAGCTTTGTATATCTGAGCTACATGTACTTACACTCACCAAAGAAAGTCAGTAAAGCTTTGTCATGTTAAGAAGGATTACAGTACTGCAGCTATGCAAACAGTTGCAGATGGTCCATCTGCTATTGTGGTTTAACAAGAATGTGGTGCAAGTCTTTGTAGAGACTTCAGATTATGGAAATATTAAGAACAATTATATTCAGTGGTTTTCATGTTATTATTACTTTTGACAGCTCTCAAGGATAATAGCCTGAACTAGACTTTTGCTAGCCCAGTCTCCCCCAAATCTGCAGGAATTATTTCCACTAACTCTAAAATGTTGACAACTTACTGAAAACAGCATGTGTTAGACAATCTATATGTAGAAAGGAAATAATTCTGAATATACTGCAAAGGCATAGAGTAATCAGGATGTATAAAAAAACTTCAGTGATGTAGGGTTAGACCTCATTATGAAATGTAGGTTGTCATACTTGAGGCGGTTCTGAGGCCAGGTGCTGTCAAATTAATTATATTTTAGGTGCTCAGACTTGTAACATTTTCTTTACATATGCACTCTTTTACAGTTAAAACTCAGTGTATCGAGTAAAAGAATAATCCCCACAGCACCACCACAGTCAAAATAAAATTTAGCTAATAAAGGTGCTTTGGAGTCATTGTAAAAATTGTTTTAAGTCCTATCTTTCATTTTAAAAAGAATCGAAGCAATTCAATCTCTTTGTTTTCAAAGAAAACCATGAAGATGTAAGCACAGTCTACCCTGACAAACTACACTGAAAGCACAGAGTAATTTTCCAAGCTGTGAACTTCCTCATACATGTTCATAGCCTGTAAATGATGAGGCGTATTGCAAGAAAATAAGGAAATCCAACTTACATTGCCCACATTTCAGTAGTTGCATGGTAATTTCACTGCTTGAGTAATGTAGTAATGTAGTAGCACTAAGTTTGGCTTCAACACACAAGAGCTAAGTTTGTTCCACATGACTGAAAAAAAATTGGTGGTGCAGAGAAAGGAAAAGAAGGAATGGGTACTTCTGAGACTTTAGCAGGAAAAAGGTCTGTGTCTTCTACAACTGCACATTACTGTGTGAGACAGAGCAGAAGATCCTTTTTAGAAGTAGATATGTGTAGTCAGGGTCTTTGCTGTACTTTAAACCCAGCCAGCAATTTGGCCTCACTCAGCCACTTGTTCACTCCCCTACAGCAGGATCAGGGAAAGAATCAGAAGGGTAAAATTTAGAAAACTCACATGTCAAGATAAAGACAAACATGCACACAAGCAAAGGAAACCAAGGAATTGATTCACCACTTCCCATGGGCAGACTTCATCCTTCTTAAGCCCCCTACCAACCCCCACTCCACCCCCCCTTTATATACCTAGCATGATGTCATAAGAGATGGGATATCCCTTTGGTCAGTTGGGTCAGCTGTCCTGGCTGTGTCTCTTCCCAACTTCGCAGGAATCTCCAGCCCCCTCACCAACATGGCAGTACTAGAAAAGACTTTGCTTCTGTAAAGTAACCACCGTTCAGCAAAAGAGAAACATCTTTGTGTTATCAACACAGTTTTCAGAACAAATCTGAAACACAGCCTCATACTAGCCACTATGAAGAAAATTAACTCTATGTCAGCCAAAAGAAGCACAGTCTTAGATCTTCTGTTTTGAAAATCATCCTTGCACAGACCAGCAGTGAGAGTCAAACAAGGCATTCTGAAGAATTACACAAAAATTTTCTCCAGTTTTCCTTTTTTTTTTTTTTTTCCTACCAAAAGTATTTAGGAAAGTAGACTGTTAGAAAACAAATCCCCAAGTATTATCTCAAAAAATCAGTCTTGCTGTACAAGTGACTTATTACCTCTGACTCTAAGACCTGTGAAGTGACTGTTAGAGAACGGTAACTATGTAAACTATTGGAGAACTCAGCATAACACTCACTTTGAACAGAAGACAAAACAGTAATATGCCATCCTTATGAAACCACTATTCAATTTTTTTAAAAAATGAAGTCAGACCATTGCTTTCACATGGTACTGAAAATGGAATAGTGCCCCAGTATCTTGTTTCAATGGGGTTTCCAGTCTTCACTGACCTGGCAGAAACAGGATTGCCAAGAGCAGAACTACCATCACTGTATTCTGGAGCAACTGGTCTGAAATTTCCATTAGAAATGTCAAAGCTACTTCAGTTTTAGAAGATCTGGCAAAAAGATACAAAACAGTGCAGTTCCATTTCTCACACTTGTTATTGTCACTAGTGCAATATGCAGCAAATGGCAGGGGTGGAGAGGAGGTAAGGGAGCTGCTTTATCTTTGTCACTATGTTCTGCCCCTGTTTATTTGATTGTTAGGTATCAGTTTGTCAGTGACTGCCAAAGACTTGTAACCTTCAAGATAGGAGTTTAGTCATTCAAATAAGTAATTTTGGAAATAGTCAGCAAAAAAATGCAGTCGTAGTTCAACATCTGCTCAATTCCTGCTATCAGTGCAGCAGCCCTAGAAAGGCCTCAATGATAAAACAAAATAAAAAATGCTGATTCTCACAGAAGCATTCAAAACCTAGAGATTTGAGGAAATGAGAAAAATTGGGAATTGCAGTTTTTCAGACTGTGTAACCTTGAGGAAAAGCAAGTCCTGCCTGAACCAGGGAAAAAAAAACCACAAAAAACACACACACAAACAAAAACAAACAAACAAGTGGGAAAAAAGAAAAAAA
Source organism: Empidonax traillii (assembly GCF_003031625.1). Lineage (NCBI taxonomy): Eukaryota > Metazoa > Chordata > Aves > Passeriformes > Tyrannidae > Empidonax > Empidonax traillii. The sequence goes on along the minus strand of NW_020955632.1, from coordinate 75,617 downwards.
GCAACCTGAGAATTTCAGTGCTGCAAAATAATTTGGTTTGTTTTCTTAAATTTCTATAAACTAAGGCTTTGGATGAAGCGATCCTTTTTCCCTTCTGGTCATAAACTTCTGGATGCAACTCAAGAAGAGCCAGATATGATAGGTCAAGTGGAATGAAACTCATGAAACGATCTATTGTTGGGGTGTTGTGAGAGAGTAAAATGTTAGGGGTTAATGACTCAAACAATTGATCATTTGCAAAAGCAGCAGGTGCTTTGCTGAGGCCGGGTTTGCACACATCCTCAGCCAAAGGGGAGGAAGAGAGTTGTTTTGTGTGTGGTTGCAAAACCTCTGATCTGCATAAGAGAGTGGGGTGAGCACAGATCACCAGAGGATGACCACAACAGACCAACCTGTGTTTAGCAACTAGCTGAGTTCTGAGCCAAATAGGGGGAAAAACTGATAAGAAGCAGATCCTGCTAGGTGAGATAGTGCTTTTTGCTATTTCATGACAATATCCTCCCTTATCTTACTGGCTCAGCCATAAAATCTCCCTCCCCAGGTAAGTATCGGGGACATTCACACTTAAGCTTGAGGGTATTCATCCCTCAAGGCATAACTGTTTTACACAAAAATTCTTAATATATCTCTAAGTCACTACTTTTCAAATATTTCCCATCTGATAGTGTAGACAGCTGTGATAGTTTCCTAAATTCATTATTTGGTTGCAAGCAACAGCCAAATAACGCCATTCCACACTGCATGTACTCCTTTCTTTAAAAACAAAGAAATAAAAAATTCTTTTTGCCTTCAGAGTTAGGTATAGAGGTGTGCTATGGACTTTGTTTTGTTACAGTTGTGCTTATCTAAGGTGATTTCAGTGATAAGAGCTTCCATGCAGTGGGAAACAATTCCAGGTGAGCTACATTCCTTCATGGTAGTTTTACACATGATGTAAAGCCTGGGGTTGTGTCAGGGGAGGTTTAAGTTACATATTAAAATAAGGTTCTTTAGCCAGAGAGTGGTTGGGTGCTGGAACAGGCTTCCCAGGGAAGTGGTCACAGCCCCAAGCCTGACAGAGTTCAAGAAGCTTTTGGATCATACTCTCAGGCATAAGGTGTGACTCTTGGAGATGGTCCTGTGCAGGACTAAGGGTTGGACTCAATGATCCTTGTGGGTCCCTTCTGACTCAGCATATTCTGGTTCCAGAATCACAGAGGATGTTTAATTTCTGAGGCTGTTTCGGGTTCTTTCTTTAGCTTTATAAAAAAAAAAATATATATATATATATATATATATATATATATAAACAGTTTCCTATCTGATCTATTTGCAAATTCTCATAGGATTGTTTCTTTGGGACCTAGATGCAGTATATTTAAATTGAACATTTTCCAACCAGAAAGTTTCCTTTATATATTTTTATGTCTTTGACAATTTTTACTGTAGCCTCAGATTTTTTTACCCTTTGTCTTTTAAAAATGTAACTATGCTTGTCTTGCAGTCTTCTATTTTTAATTATATGTTTAGTTAGATGTTTAATTAATTGCTTTTTTCAAGAATTCCTTGTTCTGAGTGGCAAAAAAGTTCAAAATAAAGGGAATTCAAAATTTTCTTGAAAGTTAAACATTAGACCACTGATTTATATTTTAATACTAGTGTCTTTTTACACAGATTCCAGGAAAAAAAACCAAACAAAATCCCACAAACAAACAAATGAACAAAAAACCCAAAGCAAAACCAAAACAAAACCCCAAACAACCCGAAACTTAGAAAGCTGGCAGTTTAGACATCGTTGCACTGATCACCAACTTTAAGTATCTCAAAGTATCTTGAGAGAGTCATGCTGGTCAAAAAGCTGCCAGGAACCACATTAGCAATTTTAAAACTCTGACAATCACCTGCTTATGGTTGAGATGCTACTGTGACACTGATGAATTTGCTGCTACAGAAGTAGTCTGTTAATCAGCAGTCTGCTGGCATATGGATAGGCAAAACATCCTGTACCGTGCAATACAGATTCTATCACTTTCAATTAAACAAATTATTTTGATCCTTGAACAGCTGTAGTAACTTAACAAAGATTTCCAGCAAGATTTGTGAAGAGGTTTTCTTGCAGGCTTTAGACCTCTCTTGTTTCAAAAGATGATAATTTTTCTGTTGACTGGTCCTTGTATAGACCTGTTTATTTCTTCTTTGTATAGAACAAGACATGTTATAAGGCAAAGCTGCATTTCCTGAAGTTTGGCAGCTCTGATTTCACACAAGACTTATGATGATTTTGTACAACTAGACATGTAGTATCGAAAATATTGATTTTTGAATTTTCAACTTTTTTCCCTCCTCTCTTTAGCAGTTTCAAGAGCAAACAGCTCAGACTTGTTGCATTCCATGATTGTTATAGAAGACTGTGTCAGGGTACAGTGTATTTCATTTGACATTGTCAGCGTCAGTCTTCCTAGGAGGAAACTGCATATTTTAACTGCTTATTGTTGTCACTCGAAGATCATTAGAAAAAAACCAAACAAAAAAACCCACAACATTACAAGAACAATTGTCTTTATTTAGAAATCCATAAAACATTATGTATTCCCATATTAGGACTTGCTCAGAGTGGATTCAAATTTATCCTGGATGAAATCCTTTCGTGGTTTTCCCTTTTAGTCTTTTACTGTTTCTATATCTTATGAAATCAACCATGTGTGCTTTACACAATGTTATCTCAAAAAATCATTGCTACTTCCATTGTCATTATTTAAGATTTTGGAACTTTTAAGCATTTTTTGCAGTTCTCTTGATACTGGCATCTGGCCCTTCTGAAGCAGCATCTGAAGCGTAGGGGGATCTCCCGGCCAGACCATCATCTCTTGGACACCATAAACCACCTCAATTTACAGAATAGATTTTGTGCCCTTATGAAAAGAGGTTGTTTGGGATTTACACATATGTTTGCAAATGTCTACAAGTACACAAGATATTTTGAGTCCTGGTATAATCAGTGAAAATCTAGTCAATGCAGTCAGGGAATTCGAAAACCCAACTAAAAAAACATCAAAGTCCTGGTTAAACAAACTCATTTTACTATGTGACTATAACAGTGAAGGCTTCTATACATAAGGACATCTAAATTCAGGTGTTTTGATATAGACCTGCAATTTGTCCTTAATTAATAAAAAAAACCAAAATGCCACTCTTTGACACTGAAAACTGCATTTCTGGGTCTGGAACAGCATGTGCTGCCCGTGACTCCAGTACAGAGGCTGAGAGTTAGCAGTCTCCAGCTCTCATCAAAGTATTTTCTCGGGGGTGTAAATTAGTAAATATTTGGTGTTCAGCTGAAGCCAAAAAGGGATAATACAGCCTGAAAATAGTAGCATTTTTAATGCAGCTGCCTATATGCAGTACAGAACCAAGAGCAGAGCACCATTTCTGATCTTGCACTTTCAACCCTGCCTGTACATCTGGTTCCACAGAAAGCATGGGACAAAAGCACATGAGCATACATTAAAACAATATCACAGCTCTAGTCACGGTTTCTTCTGATGCTCTCATTGCTTTCCTGTGCATGTAATCAGTATCTGACTCACTGTACTTTTGCCAGATGTCTCAGCCTTTCCAGAGCTGTGATGCCTCCAGCAATGGCCACAAACACCTGCCACTTTCATCCTCCGGAGAGACAACACTGTGGATGCTGTGAGACCTTGAAAGGGAGGGAAAGAGTGGTTTTGTAACTGCAAGCCAAGCAGCTGCGTTGCCACAGCACTGCCATTTAGTCAGCGTTTAACTAATTTTCCTTCATGAAAATAGTACTTAATATCTAAAGACAGCTCTTCATCCTTAAAGAGTTAAACAAACCTTAACTAATTAATTCATACAGCATTCTGCAAAGGAGGTGAGTAATATCTCAACTTTCTTTTAAAACTATGACTGATCTGCCTAAACCACAGAAGTAATTAGTATTATCTAGACATAAGTGTTATGCTCTGATGATTAGATCACTGGCAACTGCAACAGCTGTATTGGTCTTCTGTTATACATAATTTCCAAGGTTTGAAAACAAATTTTTCCTTGAATGTTACTTTAAGAAATATTTAGGCTAGAAGAGTGATATAAGATAAAATTATGAAAGGTTATAAAATATTACATTAGGAACAAAAATTAAAGAAAACCTTTGTATTAAAATATATTCAAATGTTTTAACACTTAAGGCAAAGTTTTAGGATTTTTAACATTATCTAATAATATATTTCCCCAAATATGCTTCCTACTTCCACCAATTCCTAATTTATATTCTTGAGAAAGAGAGTTGATAACTCAATAGAAGGTGTGTGGCCTACTGCTCCACTTCTGCCCAAAGTTAAGATCTGGCTTAAATGATTGCGAATCTGATGCACATGACAGACCTTTTTTTTCAGAAAGACTGTCATTTACGAATTTTCAAGAATTGGCTTGAAAAGGCAGCTGTCTAACAGCTGTAGGAAGGAAGGAAAGGATTACAAATGAGGAATGTTTTCCCTGCCTTCCACTCCTCCCAGCTATGCCCTACGATGGTTAGCACTCTGTGATTAACCACCACCTCTTAAAGGCTGTTTTGACAGGTCTCTTAGCCTTCCAAAGTTCTAGTATTTTTGTTAGGGAAAGATGGAGTGGTCTATTTTGGTTGCTATTCACTGGCCTGAGCAGACAAACCTACTTCCTTTACCAAGTGCTACATGCTATGCATGTCACTTAAAATTGTCTTACAAAGTCAATATTAAGATTTAAAATATATGTGTCCCTCATGATGATTCTTCTTCTTTACGGAGAAAAATGGAGTCTGTGATTGTACCAAAGCCCAAACATTAGCTTTTCTGATTATTTTCATCAGGAAATGTCTGCAACCACTGAGGCACTTTTTGAAAAACAAATGGCTTAGGACATATGGCATTAAGTGACTTTTGGCAAACCTATAGAGTAAGACATATGGCATATAATAACCTTGAAGGAAGAATTATCTCCTTGTATCTTGTAAAATGATATAATAAAGTGGTCTCTTAACCTACCTCTTGACAGAAACTTGAAAAATTACATTGTATAAGGATTTTTTTTGTGTTTATTTTACTGCCCAACTCTGATAGCTAATTATCTTTAAGTGGCAAACTGAGAAACCAGTTCTTTATGTGTGATCCAAATATATGGACATGAATATAAACAGAGACCTTGTCAGCTATTAGCTTGTTTCATATATTCCTATCAGGCGAGGGTACTAGAGCACGTCACACAGAGATGTTACAAGTAACAAGGTGCACTTAAATTGTCCAAGGGAAATGTCTTGTGAAAATTTTGAACAAGAATCTTTTGGTTTTAGGTAAATGCACAAGTTCCATCAGTATCAAAACAATCAATAAATTAAGTTAAGAAAGAAAATGCTATATTTCCTCCTAGACTTTGTTTAAATATTACTGCAACATCCTTTTCTGGCAATTTTTTCTATTTTCTCTGCCAGTTGTACATGAGATATAAGTGTAAAATATGTATAGATTTTTGAACTTATGTAATTCCATATGATACAACATCATTACTCAGGATTGCAATTTTAACAAAAGATAACTAGGAGTATGGAGATTGTTTTACAATAAAGATTTTATGCTACACAGTCTTGCTGCAAATTCCATACTACAAATTAGTTACCAAACTTGCAAATTAATCTCTTTTCCTAAAGATTTTTTTCTCTCAAATAGACAGATTTTCCAAGGCAAGGGCATTATTTTGATGTGCAGTGATAAAATAAAAATGTTGTTTAATAACAGGTTCAAGCCATGTGTAGTAAGCCTGTTAATTTTATGATGGAATATCCATTTTTCATTACCAACAGAACTTGAATAAAAATTGAACTCTATTTTCCCTAAAAATAAATTAAATTAGGGATGTAGTCTTGGCTTCCTCAAGTTTAAAGAAGGTTTTTGACAAATCAGTGATGAACATTTGGCATCTTGCAGTTTATAAACCTAAATCTAACCAGAAATCACGTCATGTATTTTCTTAATTTGTAACAAAATAATTTAAAATTCCACCTCAGAATGGCACTGAAAGGGTTTGCATGGTCACAAAGGACAATTTGGAGATAAGTATATTTCTATCTCAATTTTGTTATCAAAATCATTCTTGATTTAAGTTTCTGTGGAATTACAGCTGAGAGGATTTTTGTTTGGTTTCGTTTGTTTTTTGGGGGTTTTGTTTGTTTGTTTGTTTGTTTGTTGAGAGGTTGGACTCAGTTCAATATTCCTTCCTTGATGAGGCATTTCCAAATACCCTAAGACTGTGCCCACCAGTAGATCCAGCCAACTGGCATACACCAATGCCTACAAAGTAGTTTCTACAGCCCTTGGGATGTCTGATGCTGGATATAGGAAACTGACAGCACCTGAACTGATAATTATTTTAGAAAATTCAGTTGCCATCATAGTGAATTTTTCTCTTGTAATCAAGGCTAACTAAAATTAGTCATTGTGCTGGTTTCTACTAAAGCAGAGTTGATTTTTCCTCATAGCAGCTGGTAGAGGATTGCATTTTGGATCTGTGGTGGAAACAGCATAGATAATGCAGGGATATTTTAGTTATTACTGAGCAGTGCTTGCACAGAGTCGTTTCTGCTCCTCACACCAGTGAGGAGACTGGGGGTGAACAAGAAGTTTGGAGGGGACACTACTGGAACAGCTGAACCCAGATGACCAGAGGGATATTCCTGACATATGGCAATGAAACTAGGGAAGAGATTGATGAGGGAGACGCTGCTCAGGCACTGACTTTGCATCAGTTGGCCAGTAGTGAATTATTGTTTTAATTTCATTTCTTGTCTCTCTTAGGTTTCTTCAGGTTCTTTGCTACTTTCATTTTCATTACTTATTATTGTTATCTCTCATTATTTTGATTCAATTATTATACTGTTCTTTCTCAACTGATCCGTTTTCTCATTTTTACCCTTCTAATTCTCTTCTCCCATCCCACTGTGGAGCTCAGGTGCCAGCTGGGGTTAAACCATAGCAGTCATATAATCTAATCATTCATTTAAACTTTTCTTTCAGTCAGCGTATAAAAAGGAAATCCTCCAGGCTTTTTTGTAAGCTGGATGCAACAGTAAAACTTTAAAAAACCCTGAAAATTTGGACTTGAGTCTCAGCTTCTGGTTGGACAAAACTGTGTCAAATGAATCTCTTACAGCATCATCTATTCATAATCAAAGAACAATTTTCAGTAGCTTCAAAAGCTAAATCTGCCTTTGACCTCAGGGCTAATAGAACAAATCTGATCCCATATCCACAGAACCAACAAGAGCCATACATGTACCTTTAATAGGCTTTTGATTTGGGGCTATGCCATTGCTACTTGTAAGCTACTGAAAAAATGCTGAACACCCTCAGACTCTCCGGAAGCTAATGAGGGGCATGGATCATCCTTATCTTTCTGGTCTGGAGAACATGAAAACAGCATTTAATCTCAAAGACCTTCTTAGTTCATTATGTTGTGCATTTCCATGGGCAAAGTCTTGACCTCTCTACATCACTAGGAATTGTGTCTTCAATTTGAATAGAAATAAAATTACACTGTAGACATCAACCAACCAAATTAATGCACATATAATCTAGGAGACAATAAGAATAAGTGATCAGATTGGTTTGATCTTATTTAGTGACAACTTCAAGCTTTAGAACACATATAGGTATTCTTGTGATGAACACCTAATAAATGGATTTAACAGAAACAAAAGTGAGACGATAATAAATTAAAATTTATTTTTATTAGATTAATATAATTTTAAATTATTCATTAAATGTCATTAAAAAATAAACTATACTCTTCAAATTCCAATGGATTCTTGTTACAGTGATAATTTTATAATTAAAAATTAAAATTATTCAAACAGGAAGGAAATTGTTTGAGAAAAGGTGTTAAAATTGATTTTTGTTAGAGTAGCACACCAAATACATTTTAATAAACCAGTCAGACTGCGATTGGACACAAGATCTGTAACAGGCATATTTCAAGACTAGCTCCCATTCTCCAAAAATAACTCCCTTGTGTTGATTTTAATTATGAACTGACATCATTAAAAAGAATTGACCTTACACACTCTTGATTCAGAGCATGCATAGTTTATATGAAATTTCATATTACTGCTAATGCATTGCAAATAATTACCTTATTCAACTGCTCAGAGGTTAAACAGAATTTTTTATACTTCATAAAGAAAAATAAACATCATCATGTAGACCTAAGTTTTTACAGAAGAAATTATGTTCTGCTTTTTCATCTCAATTCTCCAATCGAGCTTGTACCTGTTTAATGGACATTACTTGCAGATCTTATATGGACAGGAAATTTATATAGATAGAATTTGTATATAAACTGATTCACTTTTTTATTTCTGTTTCAAATTTACCTACAAGCTCACGTACCCAGTCACATCCATCACTGATCATACTCTAGTTCATGTACACTCACAGCTGATGCTGACTGTTGGTTGCACTTGGAAAAACTGCACCACCAAAAGCTGAGCACCCAGAAAATCCAAGAGGTAAAAAGTGTCTCCATCTTTGAACCCTCTGGATCCTGTGCTGCTTTGTTTTCTTAACTGTTCTGAAGATGGCATGACAGGAGACCAACTCATGTTGCTGGATGGCTGTAGGAGAGGATGGCTGAACAGTAGTGTTTGCAAGGCACTGTCTCTTCCTGTCCCACAGCACCGAGTTTGGGGAGTAGCACTGGGAGAGAGATGGATGATGTTACTGTCATTTTGCCTTTGCATTCCTGAAATCTCCCTCTGCAGGCGCACTTTCATCACAGCAAGCTGAGAAGCTTCACCAAGTTGCCCTGACAGGGAGGAGAAGCCTGGCCAGCTCATTTGTTCTGTTGACAGTGTTTGTCCACATTCTGCTTATTTATATTTTTTTTAATGATGCAGCCAACATTACATAAACAGTGTATGTTAACTTCCTAATTCTATAGTGTTGAATATTAGTTGATACAGTAAATTACTGATAATGTCTTCACTGTTTCTGGCCTTTGTAAGTATGACATCTACTAATACACACAAGACCACTGTATCTACAGCCTGGTATGTCAAATCACTGTAAGGTCTAACTTAAAAAATGGATTTTTGTGTATAAGGCCATGAATGGGCAATAAAGCAGAGAAGAAAGAGATCTTTTAAATTAACAGATTTCAAAGCAGCAAGGAAACTCGTGTAGTTTTCCTTTGACACAAGTTAAAATCAGATTTAAATAAAATACATCTTTCAAATATGGATACTTTATAAAACCAATCACTTAAAGCAAAAGAATTTTTAAAGTCTTTTGAAATAAAATAACCCCCTAATTGGTTTATGCCTGTTGTTTGCTTTCTGCTTTTCTCTGCAGTCATTCTACAGTAATTCACTTTAAATCCAGACAGAAAGTAACTATTCTTCTTTACTCTGTGTGAATTTCACTGGTTTTGTTATACATTTATAGCTATAAGAATTGGTGTTTTGTGCAAATTACATTTATTACTTTCTTATTTATCAGAGAAATATCTTTCATTGCTTGCTAAGATGTCTGATATTTTGAAAGGCAAGAGCTATGTTCTGTCATAAATAACATCTTTAGATCAGGACAATACTATTCAAATCAAGTGAAAGCAAAGGGGTTGGACAAAAAAAATCACCTCAATTCAAGGGCAAAATAAGAAACAATTGACTGGAAAAATCTTTCCACGGTTTGTGTTAGCAAAAGGGTCTTCTGGGGAAGATTTGTCTGTGCTGGTGGGGATCAAATCACCTGTCAGGTTTCTGAAGGGATGCATCAATCAGAGTTGACACATTGCTGATTGCTCCATTAAATCACCACTGTGGTCCTGATTTATCTCATCAAGTTAGATGAATTTTTTTTTGAGGAGGCTTGAAATGGCACACAGTTTTTCAAATTTCTTGATTGAAGGCTCTTCAAATAAAGGTTTTTCATTGAAGTAGTCTAATGGATAATAAAATTCTATCTTAATAACAAGGTATTTTAGAACATATGCTTTTGTTCTGTTTGGGATGTTGAACCAGAGCACAAATTTGTTTTTTCTTTTTCTTTTTCTTTTTCTTTTTCTTTTTCTTTTTCTTTTTCTTTTTCTTTTTCTTTTTCTTTTTCTTTTTCTTTTTCTTTTTCTTTTTCTTTTTCTTTTTCTTTTTCTTTTTCTTTTTCTTTTTCTTTTTCTTTTTCTTTTTCTTTTTCTTCTTTTTCTTTTTCTTTTCCTTTTGTTTTTTCTTTTTCTTTTTTTCTTTTTCTCTTTTCATTTACTTTTTTCTGTTTCTATTTTCTGCTTCTCTTCCTTTGCTTTCCCTTTCCCTCTTCCCACTTCTCTTTTCCATCTCACCTGTTGTTTCTCTCATTTTTCTCCATTCAAAGCTACATAGAATATTTGAAAAATCAAAGTTCATTCACTAAAGTTCTCTACTAAATTTTAGGTCAAAGAAAAAGAAGGTAAAAATCAAATAATTCTGGAGAACAATAAAGCTTTTAGAATGCAGTGGTTTCCTGTGACAAAGTAGCTCTGACAAATGTATCATATGACTTCACTGTGTTTCTGGATTTTCTATTAATATTTTGCCTGTGCACCCAGAGCTTTGGATCTATGAATATTTAAGCAAATTAAAGAAATTAATAAATTAAATTATTACCACTTTAAATATTGCTACTTTAAATATTTCTCCCTTGACTTTTGCAAATAGGGATATGGTAGTCTCAAATCCATATTTGAATAGATTATGCTCATACTTCATGTGATACTGGGAAGATGACTTACAGTAGGTATGACCTTGGCGTGCCTTAGATGGAAACTTAAGATCAAATCTGTGACCCAGAAACTTCTTGACTAGAAGTTCTACGGAAACGGATCTGCTGGTGATATTTCAGCATGGCTGCTTCCCTCTTGAGCCAGCATGGAGAAACATCATGGTACATAACATTTCCTGGATGCCTATAGTTAATGTATATAATCTGTATTTCAACATCTCCAAGAGATAATTAATTTATAATCCCAGTCTCTGTTAACAACCACTAATATTTTTCCATGCACTGATTCACTTTGAGAGAGTTTAATTAAAATCAATGGAGAACATAAATAAATTTTAAAAAAATTTTGGAAGCTCTACAAGTTGGTTTATGTGTCTTTTTAATCAATGGCCTTCCTGAGAGGCTGTCCTTACATCCACTCTGAGTAAACTGTTCCTGATGAATCAGGAGTCAGTGCACACAATCATTATGGATATGGGGAACACTGACATAAGACTGGTTTAAGGTGTGGGTAAAAGGCTTAATTATGCAGCAAAGCAGCCTGTCAGTTAGCAGTTTGTCTGCTTGGCTTTTGCCCAAGATAAGGACTGGCACTGTGGGTTTCTTATCTCTGTAGTTCACTTCTAAAGAGTAACATTACATATATATTTCCCAGAAAGGATGTGCACTGGATGTAAGTAGGAACTGTGGGTAGACTGCTCTCAACAAGGAAGGTATGCTCAGCCTTCTCTCTAGCGCCTTTTCACCTGCCTGTCACAGCAGGAGGGCTGCAACACTTTATTTGGGTATAGTTGCTCGTACGGTAATTCTCAATAAGGAGCTGGAGGTTGTGCCTGAGTCCAGCCCCACTGATTTTCTTTCTAAATATTCTCTGCAATTCTCTGTATTGCTCTCAGTGGGAGTGGCCTTGAACCCAAGTTATTTTTGCAGCATAGATGTGGCATGTCAACCTTCAGACGTACAAACTGGAAGGCAAAGCAAGTCAGAGGGTCCCTGAGATGTCTATTGTGTACCCACCATGTGAGAAATGAGTGAGCTAAAACTGGTGACTCAGTTAGGAAGGCTGTACACACAGAAGATAAACATCTCTTAATTGAATGAGTAATACATGCAGCAACAAGATCTGCTTTTCTCCAGGAGGTTTATGTTTCCACAAATATATCACTTTGCATAAAGGCAAGCATCGCTGCAACTTGCTTTAGTAGAATAGCTTTCCATTGTGATAATGGTCATGTCCCATTGTGACTGGCTTATGGAATGAAATAGAAACCTGAAAATTATGCAGATTGCTATTGGCAATGGCTCAACAGCTACCATCTGACTGCTTTTGACTGAGGGTCTGTTTCAGCACAATCTTAACAGCCTTAGCTGGGCATATTGGAGGAAGACTGCTCTGACTGGGGAGTCTCAAGTGTGGATCATAACACCTGGACCACTCCAGTTACAGTCTCTTAATTTCTTCTTCACCACAAGCTAAGTGGATTGGTCAGTTTTTAAATCTATGCCTGATATTTTGAAGAAATTATTAAATGCTTAGAAAAGTTTAGCATTGAAGCTTTTCTTCTCAGCTTGAAGAATCAGAAAAAAAACAGATCAGAGCCACATATCTTAAAGACAGATACATGTCAGGGAAGAAAAAAATGCATGTTCTTGTATCTGCTAAAAATCAGTGAAGGTGTTGTATCAGACCCCTGCATAAAAAATGCTAAGTATAGAGAACGCTGATAAATGTTTAACAGCTTTTGTGTCAAACTTAATACAATTTTAAATGGTATCAACTTGGCTTCCTGCATGCCTAACACACACGCTACAAGAAATCAGCTCTTTACAAAACTGACTGAGCACTATTGAGGTCTTAATGCTAGATTTAAGATGAAATAGCCTTGAGGCTTTGTTCAATGTAATGCATCTCAGAGTCCTCAAAAGACAGAACTCTGCCCTTTGCTATATCAAAGAGCTAGCCTGAGATGAGGAAACAAAGAGAGACTTACATGTGGTGTTATGTCAGCATTGTTGCCTCCTTGTGCAAGGCAAGTGCCTTCTGCAATGTTCTTTGTGCAGTTTTCTTGTCATGAACTGTAGCCCTAACCCTATTAGAAAAAAGAAATTCCCATATCTAGAATGATAAGGAGAATATCTATACATAATCTTGCCCTCCTTTTGTTCAAAACATTGTAAGACTGAGCACATTCAGGAATCTGGATTCAATAAACAAGTCCCAGAACACTTAAAAAGAGCATGTAAAAATGTTATTATTGAAAAGATGATTAAAGACTTGAAACAGAGATTTAGATTAGTTATAGATGCACTAGTAGGTATTTCAACTTCTGATATAAATCACTGAATGGGCATGTGGTGCCACATTATCCTTGTAATATGGATTCTTGAAACTTTATTCTAAGGATGTGTAGGTTTGTGCATTTCGATTGCTTTTATCTCCAGCTTTCATACTTATAAGACATGTTTGCATTTTAAATGATCTGATTTTCACTTGAGGTTTGCTTAGTATTCACTTTGATGTCAACCCTTTTGCTATGTTGTTTGAGTTCTACACACTCCAAGGAATTAAGCCATCACTTTGGTATTTTAAATGTTTAAATGATATGTGAAATAACTCCATGAAGAAACAGTAGCTGTGTTTCAGTTTGACGTTTCAGCTGTAGCTGCCAGTATATATCAGCCCATAAACAGTACAAAATATGGGCAAGTCTAAATGTGCAGAAGTATTGTGGTTGGAACTTAATAGAATGGAAAAGAATTAAAAATATGCTTTAAGTATCTGTTATTATGCAGATAAAAATTGAGAGAAGTGTTTTTAACATTTTAAATTGGAACTTCCCATTATTATATACTGTAATTTTACAGCTTTTGTCTTTTAAAGGAGGGTACTTTATTTCCTTTTCCTGTATTTTCAGTCTTTATCACACAGACACAATGTAATAATTACACCATATTCACACATATGCCACACCTGGAGGGCTGTGTCCAGTTCTGTACAAAAGAGATGTGGAAATACTGGAGAGCATTCACTGAGGAGTCATAAGGATAAATAAGGGAAAAGAACTACTTTCATATAAGGAAAGTCTGAGAGTTCTGGCATTGTTCAGTGTAGAAAAGAGACGGCTTGGGATGACCTCATTAATGCATGTAAATACCTGAAAGGAGGCTACAAAGAGGACAGAGTCAGGCTCTTTTCAGTGGTGATCAGTGACAAGACCAGCAACAATGGGCACAAACTGAGACACAGGAAGTTCAGAAAACACTATTTCACTTTGAGGGTGGCTGACCACTGGCCCAGTTGACCAGGGAAGTTGTAGAGTCTTCATCCTTGGAGATAATCAAAAGCCAGTTGGTCAAAGTCCTGGACAACCAGCTCTAGGTGACCCTGCTTGAGCAGAGGGGTTGGACCAGATGATTTCCAGAGAAACATTCCCACCTCAACTGTTTTTTAGTTCAGTGATTCTGGAAAACCTCAAAAACAATTCCATTTGTCTGTAGAATTTTTGCATAAAGAAACAGAGAAATGAGATCTAACTCCTCTAGGAAGCATGAATTTGTGTTTTTCCATTCTTCTCTTCACTCAAATTTCATCTTGCAATGAGCTAATGCAGTCAGTTACTTTAACCCCAAGGTCTCCATGGCATTCTGCAGCTCTGATTTGACCTAACACTGTCGGGGGTGGACGGATAAAAGCTTACAGAGAATGCAGAGAGATGCTAAAGGAACTCGAAGGGGCCTCAGAGGAAGAAATCCATCTAGAAGTGCTTTGACAGCTGAAGCCGAAGGAAGAGCCTGAAATCCAGTGATAAGAAACAGACCTCTGCAGAAACCCCTCACCACTCCTTCCTGGCCTTCCCCCTCTCCCTAGATGGCCAGACATATATCCCTAGGCCAATCGCTCCATTTTCCCTTATCAGCACCCCTCGGGGTTCGATGTTCCTGCAGGGGGTCCTACCTCTGTTCGAGACCCTTCTATAGTCCCCTCTATATAAGCTGTCTTCTTGTTGTAAGAAAGAAATTCGCCATTTTGCGAGTCATATATGCTCTTGTGTGTATGTATGTCTCATCTCCCCATGCAAGATGGAAGCTGGGTCCATCGCGAGGACACCCCCCCCCCCTCGCGATATAACACATATACCATTTCTACTAACTTATGTTAGCAAAAGCTAACTTTTGTCAACTAACTTATGTTAGCTCTGTTGTTTTAATGCTAGCTACGTCATCCAGCTCTTTCAAACTGAGTGAAAGATGCACGTCTTAAGTAACGCTACCATTAAGATTTCAGACAGTTATATTTGTGAAGCTGTGGTCATGTGTAAAAGCTAGACTTATTTATGAACAGTGAAGAGGATCTCATCTCCCAAAATATAGAAGATACTTACAGCATTTTATTTTAAGTTGTTATAAACGTGACTTATTTGTTCCTAAGTGGTTTTTGACTGAGCAGATTAAAAAATTAAAAGCATGTAAATGCCCTTATTTTGTCTTACTATTTTTAAAAATGTTTATTTCAGCTTTAAGAACTGTAATTTTTGTAATTCCCATAATTGAAAAAATTATACGGAGCTGCTTCTCTTTCACACCAACAGTGGGTGGATTTAATTAAACATTTTCCTTATTCTGTTTATGTAAACACTAACGATCCCTAAAATCTCTTTCTGTCATAGATTATTTTTGTTTCCTCTTCTTTTCTTTGTTCTTCAAGTTAAGTAGGGTTTTTATTTCGTTATGTTTTATTTTTCTGAATATTAAATTTTGATGCGAGGTCTCCTCATTTCACTTTCATAAATCTCCAAACACCCTGTAGTTTCATTTTCCTTTATTTGTATTTCTTAAGTTTCTTTTCCATGGTACAGTTATGTCTGTTAATTGGATATTGTTTTTTACTTTCAAGTTCTGCTACTGTAGTTTAATATTGCTTGCTGGACTGAGCAGAGAACAACTAACAGAGTTTATGCAGTGTCCACACTCTTCACCCTGAGCAGAGACTTACCATGCTAACATTTTCCTTGAATTTTTGTAAATTCAAACTTTAACCTGATTTATTTTACTCAGCTATTGCTTAAAAAGAGGTGAATAATGAAAATTAAAATAAGTAAATAAATAAAGCCCAAATATCTTATGAAGAACAAAAAATACAAGACCCTGTTAAAAAGAAAATATATTTACACTTTTTTAAAGAAATAAATCTTTGGGGTAATCTGAAAAATGTGTCTCTGTGATGCACTTAATGAGTCCAAGAGTTTTATGAGTAAAATGCAGAGAGATTAGTTCTCATAAACGTACTCTCTTAGTGTTGTACATGGAGCAAAATAATAAGTATATGAAATACATAAAAGAAGATGTTTTTAAAAGATACTTATTTTTCTGACATGTTTTTGAGCTGATGCTTTTTCCTTTATTATTTTACCAGGTTTTGGTCAACACCCTTATGGAAAGTTATATATAATTCAAAAATACTCTCCTGAAGAGCATGTGTCTGCTTCCTGAAGCACTGAAATGAGTAGGAAAGGCAAATTTTGGAATAATCCAATTTTTTTCATTCCCAGTGTGATCAGAGGAAACCAGAGTTGGCTATTAAAAGATTAAGATGGGAAATTTAGGTGAAAATATGATTTAAGTAAAGTACAGTAAGCAAACTTAGGAGAAGAAAGTGTAATAGTGCAGTGAATTAAATGTTATGTGGGTAAAAAAACCCTATATTTCAATTATCCTAAGTACACTTTCACCTAAGCTATAGAAAAACAGCAACTGGAAAAGTAATACAGAAATCTATTTCTTGCCCTTGTTAGATTAAATCCTGACAGATAAAACCATTTTTTCTGTTGCAAGTTGTTATACTTACTTTTCTCCCTAAAATCCTACTCTGGCACTGCTCTACAAAGAAAGGATGTTTATACTGCTTTTCCCATGAAAGTTAATTCTTAAGAGACAGAGAGAGCTTCATGGATGTACACAAGTAATTATTAATGAATAAATCTTAAGTATTCTTAAGTTTTAGCTTAATTTAAAGAAAATCAATTTGTATACTGTGTAGTACTCAGAGAAAACTGTAAAGTTAATGACCTGAAAATATACTATGAAAGCCAGCAGATATCTATGAAAGAGACACCTAAATAACTGACAGGCTGAGAACATCAATTGTCTCATGCCTCATAAATAAATAATAGGCACAGTCAATATAACAGCTATTATTCATGTAAGAATTACTTTTTCAGAGAAAGTTAAATCCCTATTGTCTACTCCAAATATTTATCAGAATAATGCAGGAAAATATGCAGCTACTTTCATGTTATTATGATTAACAGACCAAAACATTTTCCAACTCAATAAAATATAACTATAGTCTGACGCCCGGTGAAACTCATCATATCAACTTCTTGCACAGTCCCGTTAAAACATTTACATCCTTCTTTGAACTCTGAAGGCCTTTTAAACATCACAACTCATCCTCTGTGGCAGTCATTGGAGTCCACTACGCAGTTGGACCACCTGAAGAGAATTTCTTCTATTGATTTATAGGCTCAAGTTTTTAGTGTGATGAATGAAGCTATATTTGCAGTAAAATAAGTGAGAAAAAAACACACAAGCTACATACGTGCAATCAAAGTTTGATGAAGGATTGTTAACAGTCAACCAGTCCTTGAATTCTATACCTACTGATATAGAAAGTATCAGTATTTCACTGCATATATGAGGTCTGTGCTGGCATCTGATGGTTTCACTGGTGACAGTTCATGAAAGTTGTTAGACAGAATTCAAATACTATTTCTTTTATCTATGTTATACTGATGCTGGCATTGTACAAGAAGAATTTGCAACTAACACCTTAAGAACATATTTTTTTAATGTATCAGCAAATGACAGACTTGAAATTTTGACTGTCTATTTCACAGATTCATTCTGCATCATTTGTGTTATGCATACTCCATCAAATTTTCTGGAGAAACTATAATCATATTTTAACATTGAACTGCAAATCTCAGACACTGAGCTGTTTCAAAATCTAGATCAAACATTGTATAACAAATTGATTAGCTTTTGCAAAAATTATTCAAACTGAATTGATAAAAAACTATATCTGCTTGCCCATATTAGCCATCAAACTTATTGTTCTTGCTCCTTTCCCATGAAATCAAGTAATCACAGGATCTCATCACTGACAATTACAAAACTGAATGGAAAGCAGCAATATTTCAAATCTTATTCTCATCCATATCTGCATCAAATACTATTCTCTCTGCTACTGGGTAATATTTCAAGGCAAGAGTGTTCCAGAATAGGAGACAGAATTTAGCATCATGAATAAACAAGAGTTAATGAAAGGATGTCATAGCCCTCCATATGGGCTTCATAAAATCATATATGAGTTACTTGGGAAAGATCTCTTTCCTTAATCTGTGATATTATCCACTAGTAAAAGGAAGTGATGCATATAATGCTTGTGATGGCATCTGCCATATGCCTTTTGATGCTTTCTGATTACTTTTTTTTTTTTTAAGAGATGTTACTTTGAAAAAGAACCTTAGTTGCTAAAACTTTTTAATAACAAAAATCAAGTAACATATTCATTTTCTTACACTGAAACTATGCCTGTTGGTAAAGTAGGTATTGGACACTGTGCCTAAATTATTTTTGTTCCATGGAACTGATGATGTATTCAGAGCACTGAGAGACCTGCACATCTCTCTGGAATGCAACAAAGTTAATCTTTTTTCTGGGAAAGGAAGGTTTGGAACCGTATTAAAAAAAAAATCTTATACAAAGAGGGCACCTTTCCCCACTGATCTTCCACGAATTTGTGCAAGCATTAGAGATTCCATGAATCTCCTTTAGAAATTGTGAGAATTTACATGTCCTCTATCCCCTCCTAAAAGTGCATCAACTGATACCAATTAATGCTGTTGTCAGCTGTTCTTGCAAAAAGAGGTGAAATTTATTCTAGCAAACCTGTGCCATGCAAAGACCAGCTGTTCCATCTTGCCTTGCACAAAAACTATTAGACAGGAATTTGGAAGCAATCTCTGAGGCAAGAATTTATCCTGTTGAATCCAAAAACATTATGGCCGGATAACTCATGCCAAAGGGAATCTGAATATTCAGAGAATGGCTGCATCATTGGCACACAAAGCTATCCCAGAACTTAAAAATACAACTTCATTTCTCCTGCCAAATCCGTGAACACACATGAAATAAAAAACAACTTAACTCCACGAACATGTACAAGCTACAAACCTATATCAATTACTGAAGGTTGAATGGATTAAAAGATTACCTTAATGAAAATTATCCCAATGAAAATTACCTGAATAAAAATTTGGAGAAGAAAGGTGTTAAAACTGTTATAGAGGGGACCATATACGATATAATCGTATGTAACATTATAAAACTGAATACAATATTTATATGCATTACGTTAAGATATTACAGTTTAATTGTAAACTAAGTATTCCCCTACCTCGTTTTATATATTTGTGCTGTTAATGACACTGAGAAGATGTAATTCTTCTGACCTAAAATAGGCCTTCAATAGAATATAGAATAAGTCTCTCCAGAATATAGCATAACCTGTTCGCCAGATCCCTTGATGAGTTGTCCCAAGTCACTGAGGTCCCTTTTGATTGTTTGCAGCCTTCTTTTTGGGCCTTCATCAGTACTCATCTGGAAAACTAGTAGCTGGTAATAATCAGTAGGCTGTACCAGGCTGGGAAGTTTCTCGCTGATGTCTCTTACCCAGGCCCCAGGGAGGCAGCAAACATCTCTATGGATTGGGTCTGGTCAACTGCAGGAACATCTTTGACTAGATCAGACTGCTCAGAGCTCCACCCAACCTGACCTTTAACACTCCAGGGATCCACTGGATGCATCCACCATCTCTATGAGAAATCCATTCCAGTGATTTACCACCTTCATTGTAAAAAACTTCTTCCTTTTATCTAATCTAAATCTACCCTTGTCCTATTGCAATAGGTCCTGCTAAAAAGTTTGTCCCCATCTTTCTCATAGGCTCCCCTTAAGTACTGAAATCATTATATTGATGATTTAAGCACTCCCCTAAAGTATTGCATCACATGAATAAGAACAAGAAGAAGCAGACTGACGAGCAAAAGGGATATTGGATTGCTTGGGTTTGGTTACAGTGAGACCAAATAGGAAGCTTCTGCTCAGTTAAATACGCAAAGTACACTGACAGTCTTTGCCACCTCGTACGGTAATTACCCTCCTTGCCTATGCATCACAGGCTATGTGGGAGAAAGTTCATTCTCTTAAAAAAAATAAACCAAACCAACACAAAAAAACCCCCAACACTACTGCAGAATTATGATTTGCTAATAAAATCATAAACTGCCTCATTTTTGTAGAGTGCCACTACAATTATATAATTCTAGTATATCTATATAATAATCTAATATATCTTATATTTTGGTTGTGAACCCTCCTAGATTTTTCCCTACATGCCAGAGACTCATAACAACTGATCCCTACAGTGTCAGTCACCCCACAACAAAAGTGTAATTATATTTAACATCTTTTCCTGGATGGTCCATCTTCTGGCTCTGTTTCTGGTTTGGTTTTTTGGTTGGTTGGTTGGTTTGGGGGTTTTTTTAAACAGAGAAAGTTACTGTCTGGAAACTATCTTTTGCAGAAAGTTTTTCAGAGACCTTTTGAGTGATTGACAAACCACAGAGCTTTCCACAGAAGAGAAGAACCAGCAAAGCTAAAGGTGAAAGTGTTCTAAAGTTACTAGTGCCTCAGCAGATCCAAGGTTTCTCATGCATTTTCAAAGCACAGTCAGAGCCATATTTCTAACCAGAGCTGATTGCTGACATCAATAGTTTCCAAAACTTCAGTGTTTTTTGAGGATAAACACAAGGAGAGTTCCATGCCAGAGATAAAAGGATTATCTAGAGTTGTTCTTCTTAGCAGAACTGGGGTGAAGGAAACTACAGAAAATTTGAGAACACTTTCAAAAGATACTACCTTTTTTTTCAGCCTACATGTCTCCTTCATCACAGCAATAGACTTTTATCTTGTTCTCCATCATCCTGAACTTGCAAACCCTGCTACAATGAAAATAGCCTGCTACAGGATATGAGTTGTTAGTTAGTCCTTGAACAAATAAAATCTATTCCCTGAGTTCTGCACTGTGTTCCATCTCTGTTCGTGTCATGTTTTGTCAGTCTTTTTTTTTTTGTTCAGCTTCATTTCCTCTTGTCAGCCGTGTAAAACCACTTAGTTACGTGAACCTTCTTCTTTGCATGCAGCCTCTCATTTTATGTATTTGTCGTCATCCTAAAGTCATAAACATTGTTTTTATTAGCATATGTGTGAGTGGTGCTGTAATATGGCTTCCCATATTTTTTTGGTTTTGTGGAAGATCATCTGCTAATGTTACCCAGTTTATCCAGAAAGACAGTGTACATGTCTTCCAGCTTGTAAAGGCTCCAGATTGACCGTGTTCTCTGCTTAGTGACCAAAGGCTATTATCATGGTCAGAGCCTTGTTTGGAAACAAATGGGCACAATAATGTTTTAATGATTTTAAAAGCAGTCTAGGAAGAAAAGAACTTCTGCTTTACCAAATCTAAGTTGCCTGTTGTCTGTTACTATCAATAGCCATTATTTTTTAATTTTAAGAGTTTAAGTATTGTTTTCCCCGAATTAAGATCCTAAAGGAGAATTCCATGCTGTTATAAAGTAATATTTTCATTCTGAGATAAAAAGTTTAAATTCCTTTAAAAAGTGTTCTTTCCCCTACGTTACTGCTGTTCTCAATAAATAATACCTAGTCACATTTATGAAGAGGTACTAATCCATCTGATATATTTGAAAGTATGTGTTATATAACCTATGTCTATAACTAAACAATCTTAACTATCTGTGAACAGAAGTACAGAATTTACTGATGTTGGAAGACCCATACCACGTGCAATGATGTTGGAAAAGCCTCATGGTAACATAAGGACATGAGGGAGAGCAAAGGTTAAATTCTCAATAAGGAGGGAAATGCAAAGAGTTAACAATATTGAGCTCCATGGAGTCTCTATGCTCTTGCATAGTTACAGTTTATTCTGTGTCCTGAGTTGTCATATCAGTCGTGCTGGGGCAACCAGGAGTGCTGAAGGAGAAAATAAAATAAAAATAAGGGTAAACTCAGATCCTTGACAACTGTTCTCACAAATTTGTCCTGGAAGCCAACACTGAGAATAGCACAGCACTCTACTGTACTAAAAGAACCTAGATTCTGAAACCACAAAAACTAATTTTTTGTAAGGCAAGGAAAGTAATATTTCATCTGCTTGTACCAGCAGAGGTTGTAGCTCACTTGATCAAAAGAAGTGGTGAAGTTGAAAATAAATGTATTACATACTTGTGGTTATAGTAGTATAAATTCTGTCATACACAGAATACTTAAAATGCAGTTGTTAGGTTGCAAGAGTGGTTTCACTATAATCAACAGTAAAGCTACAGCAAGAAGTTGTGAAACAAAGGATGTTTCAAGTGATTGAAAGTATCAAAATTTTGTCCTTAGCTGTAAAGAAGGAAAGTTGATATCACAAGAGAATGCACCAGCATATTGAATAGAGCCGAAAAAAGAAAAGAACAAAAAAGGACTTAGTATATTTAACATTAGAAGGTTAAATGGCACCTATTACCACTGCTCAGGACTGACATCAGAAGATTCGCAACATCAATTAAAAAGTGATCAGCTTGTTACAATTTCAGATAAGAAAGATGGAGCCTGGCATGTGAAATTAGATAGGTACATCTCTTTTTAGGTACCTCTAAATCTCCAGGAGGATATTATCAGTTTTCTAGATTAACATTTGAGACTAAATATGTCAGTGAAATATTGCAGAAAGAGAGTTATGAGGCACTTGATAACACTTCCAGAGGAGAAAAAATTGCTGATTATATGATTATTGCTTCAACTGATGAAGCTTAACGTGATAGTACCCCTAGAACAGCAATGTTGAAAGCAAGAGATGAAAATATTAAATATCACAGAGATAGAGTAGAAAGAAACAGGGATAAAATACATGCTGGACCATGTTACTTCAAAGTGACTAAAAAAGAAAAAGCTATTATGATATGCTGATGAATTCCAATAAGAAAAATGGGAAATCTTTAGAGAGAAATTATGTGTGAAACGTATCTTAATTTAGGAAATAGTGAGCTGTTTTGTTCAGTCATGTGGAATTCAGTTTTTGCCACATTGAGGTCTTTTCCATAAGTCTTTGCAATAGGAAATATGATGTTCTTTTATCTTCAGAGTCATTTGCAATTTTTAAGGTATCTATATACAGACAAGAACTAATTCTTTGTTCCTACATCTGGAAAAAAATTCCATGTGGTTTGTTATTGTTTGTTACCACTGACTTATTCAATACTCTAATGTGTTGTATAAAAAATATATTTCCAGAATAGATTATCACTCACACCCCAGGCCCACGTAAAGTGTGAGATTGACTTTATTGGGTGTCATGCTTCTTCTGCTTCTTAGAAACTAGGCAGGAATTTTTCCCTTCCCCCTGCCCACTGCATGCAGTTCTGTTAAGTGAGCAGTTAAGGAACACAAAAGAGGTAGTTTTCTGGTTAATGGCTCAGAATGTCATCTCCTGAAAAAGGGGAGTGAGGGGCTCCTCTTTACTTTTTTTTTCTCTCGTCTCTTGGGAAAAGGGGGGAGGATTTCAGGCTTGCTGCTGGGGGTGGAACAAGGTCAGAGGAGAGCTCAGAGAGGTTTTTTGTTCTAAGCCTGGTAGCCAGCGGTGGATCCTGCTTGGATTTTCATTGGAGAGGAACTATTTTGGGAAGTTTTTTTTCCCCCTTCCCCATTCCCATTTTTTTTTTTTCCTAGCAGTAGCCCTTTTGCACATCAAAGGGAGAAGGAAAACTATACTGCATGATTCGACCAGTCCGAGTGAGTTTTTTTTCCCACTAGGGAGGACTTTTTTTGTTTCTCTCCCCCATCTCTCTCTCCCCTTTCCCAGTGTGTGGGGGAGAGGAGGGAAACCCATTTTTTTGTTTGTTTCTCCAACACACTCTGGAGGGTGTTACTCCCACATGGCAACGACCAGTGATTCCCCAGCGCCCCCTGCTGGCTGGCATAGAGAGAGAGAACTGCAGGCTCTGTATTTCCAGTGATCCAACAACTCCACCTGGTGACTGGCACAGGACACTACAAGCTCTGCTCCTCCAGTGATCCAATGGCACCCCCTGTTCACTGTGGTTGGAATTGCACCAAAGGGCGTCAACTGAATTGCTTACTTTTTTTTTCCTTTGCTTGTTAATTGGTTTGTTTTGAAGGGGATTATTTGTGGGTATAGGAGTATTGTTTGGTTGTTTTACTTGTTTTCTTTTGTTATTTTTGCCAATACACGCATACCTTTTAATAAAGGGCTGTTATTTTTCCTTTTCCATAATTTTTTTCCCTCAATCGTAGCCTCCTAATTTCAGATTTATAATTGCTTAGAGGGAGGAGTTTGGATCTTTTCTCATAACTCATCCTCAGCAAAACACTTGTGTCTTTAAACTGGGACATTGGCGTAGATTATTCCATAAAAATGTAGAAGCCAATTTTGTCTTTAAATTTGAGTCTGAGCGAAAAACACCTTCAAAAAATGCTTATTTCTCTAACTATACAAAGAACCTAGGGTAATTATCTTGTATAGCAAACATTTAGGTATTTAGGGAGTTAAATCCCACAGAGAACTATGAAGACTGAATGCCCTTTCTTTTAAGCATATATGTACTACAGCATATATATCCAGTATAATATGGTGTTCTCTTTTACCATAGAAAAGTTTCAAGATATCTCAACACTGTATTGCTATTCTTTTCCCATGTAAACTCTTACTTTATTCTGTTTTTCTTCTAAGCATGACTCTGAAATAATATAAATTTCCTGCATAGTATTAATATGGTTTTCCTATTAATCTATGACAAGACATAAAATTTAATATTTTCCCCATGACAAACCCATGAATTTATCAGCTTAGTACATGCACTGTACAGTGAACTATTTATAATCTATGGTTGTTAAAAGTAAAGGAAACTAAAATAAATGAATAAATATGCAAAATTTTTCTCTCTATGATAGTTTTATTAATTACTTTTGTGTATATAAGTTTTATATTATTCACAAAGCCTTCTCAACCTGCAACCACAGCCTTTGTCATGGCAATGTGTGTTATTAGTATTCAACTTGATACTAAGCAAGCAACTAATTCTGAATGAAAATTCAAGAATAAAAGAAAAATATACTCTTTGATCATTTAAAATAGCATATATTGAAGATGGGTTCTTCTGCAGCCTCTAGACAGTCCTCAGTTGTCATAGGAACTCATGGTATTCCCTGTGACTACCAGTTTTTGCTGCATTTTCCTCTTTCATATTGTTAGCTATCATCTGATGCATAGGTAACTTCAACTACTGAAAAAGAAAAATATCTTCCAAATTGCATGATTGGCTTAAAGGATGTAAGAATGAAGAGCAATCATTCCCTTTAGCTGCTCTTCAGCACTGAGTGGGTCTTGCATCAGTTTTCACTGTTAACCTTTCAAATCGCTACGTCAATATGGTCAAGTAAGTACTTCAGAATCTGTCCTTTTTGAACAAGGATTATTAAAAGGCTGGTAGCACGTTTTCCTGTCTCTGCTGCTGTATCTTTTGTGTGTTTGTTTGGTTTTTTTTCTTGGTACAGTCACCATCCACATGCTGATCAGCTTAGACCTGTATTTCAACATTTTCATCTACCTTTCTCTTTCAGAGTTCTTTCAGCAGTTTTATTCAGCCTTGTATTTATAATTTATCTTCTCAACTAATGGAAGTGGAGAGATTTTAAGAAAAGTTATTTGGAAGTTTAAAGGATGCAGGAAAACTAAGTTCACACTCTTAAAACTATACTTTGGATGTGACTCTCAAGCCTGTCCCTCTGGATGGCATCCCATCCCTCAAGAGAATCAAACACACCATTCAGCTTGGTGTCATCTGCAAACTTGCTGAAGGTGCACTCATCCCACTGTCCATGTCACTGATGAACATATTAAATAGTATTAGTCCAGTACAGACAGGAATTTAGCCAAAGAAAGCTAAGCCACAAATGTATTTTAAATTCTGCTCGCTTTTCCTACTGGATGTTTAGCTAATCTATTCTAACTCATTGGAAGATTAAATAACTTGAAATTGTATTTAATTTTATAAATTCTCTTATTGATCTTCTTGACATTTATATAGTCATGTCTTGAAGAGGCTGCTTTACCTTTAAGCAAAATATATCAATATTATAAAATTATACATCGCACAGTTTAATAATATATTCAACAATGAGAAAAAGCAGATTGAAAAAAACCTCACAAAGATAAGCAGGAAGGTATACAAGCTTTACTTTGAAAGAAGATTAAACATGAATGTCTTTCAGACTCATGAATGCAAGTGACTCATGGAAGAGATCTCTGTGAGCAAGAAAAAGAGCGTAATTAAGTATAAAAATAGGAAAGTGGAAAAATATGGATAAATTGAGAAACAGAGATGGACAAAGAATTTTTCAAAATAACAGAGAGTGGGGAAACACTGACTGGAATAGACAAACTAAAAGGAAAAAGAAAAAGACATGAACACTGGTGGCTCAGTTCATTCTTGATGCTATGCTGGAAAAATCATACTGGTATCAGAGGTTATCAAACTCTACAAAACAACAGCAACTCTGGACAAACACTGGCTGGAGAAAAAAGATAAAAAAACAATAGGGTGAAAAGAAGCAGGCAGGAGCACTGAAGGAAGGAATAATGAACAGAAGTCCTGACTTCTGTGCCCTCTGCCCAGCCAGCACTGCTCTGCTGGGGCAGAGGGTGAGGTGCTGCAGTGAGGGCAGGAGAGCCTCAGGGAAGAGGGCACGCAATACTCTGGGCTAGAAGAAATAGCAAAGACTGAAGTGCAGTAACCTATGCTCAAAAGCAGGTAATAAAAAAAGAACAACAGAAAGCTTTCATAAGCATATACTGCTGGCATACACTCCAGATTGCATAAGTGGTTTTTTAGGAATAAATTTAATCATTATTACACTGTGTTCTTTCAATTTGTTTAGTTACTAAGTAAACTGAACTGCATAGATATTCTTTTCCTACACCAGCTAAGATAGTGAAATTTTCATAGCAACTTCAAATAGGGGAGCTCTTTATGATAAACTTTATGGGCATCTGCACCTTTGTTCACTAACTTGGAATACCTTTGAAGTCAGTGAAGTAGCAATTGAATAAAAAACAGGTTTCCTGTTTTCAAATTTTGTGCTATACAGGTACATGATGATGTGCCCTGGAAACAATATTTTACAAACTCTTTACCTTGTGTTTTTCCATACAGACATGGCATATGCATTGCGTGCACAGAAACTGCATTTTGTTGACATTTAAAGTAACTTTTACCAGTAACCACTATTTTGAATATGCAATGAGATATTTATATGGAATACTATCTTATTAAAAGAAGGACGTGGAAAGAGATTAGAAGAGCAGAAGTCAAGTACAACATTCTGACTCAGATAAAACCCAATTTTCCTTTGACAGGGTAAAATAAAACATAAAGACTTAATATTAGTAAGACAGATACTATACAAACTGCATCATATTTGTTTAAATTTCATTTCATATAAAGTACTTGGGCATCTAAAAGACCTTAACTGTCACAGTTTCTGTGGCTTACCTATGACTTGAAAGTAAAGAAGTTCATGTGACTTATTTACTTAACTGTAAAGTAGTTCAGCAAGGTTTCAGTGCACCAAAGAGCAGTTGTATGCTTAAATTTAAGCACCTGCTTAAATTGTTCCTCTGTGAGACAAGTGACCTAAAAATGGTGATGCTATTTTGAAACCTTGTGAGGACATTAAGGAAGAGTTCATTATATAAAATAACCTTGCAGGAAGTTATTTATATACAAGCTAATTTTATTCAAAGTACATTGAAGGACAGACAAAAACTGCTGAACTACAAAAGAGCAGACTTTTATCAGCTATGAAAAATTGAAACAAAAGTGTTCAGGGATTTCATTCATTCTCAAAGTACTTCTTCGCAACTTTTCTAATTCTTAAAAAGGGGGACAGATGTGTATTCAAGCTGCATGTACAAAATAGTATATTCTGGAGTTTTCTATATACTTATTCTTATTTTAATAATTTTAAACTTTTTTTGTTTCTGTTGTTTCTACTGAGCACTTGGCTGATAGAAAAAACAAGTAGATCTTTTAAAAAATGTTTGGCATGTAATTTGACACATTTAGAAAAGACATTAGAAGTCTGCTCATCTGTTGCTGCCCTGAAGAACCCATATTTGTGTTAAAAATTACTTATTCCTTATATCTTCTACCTAAGTGCAATATTCTGTCAAACTGAATTTATGAACTTCCAGCTGAAACCTGGAATTAGGACATAGCCCCTGCTTAGAATACAGAAGGATTGTGATCCACAGAGGATGGTAGGATTTAAATGTCAATGCCCTAGTTGATCTAGGAACATTTAGATTGCCTTCTACTTGGCCATCTAGGTAGAGAAATCTCATACTTCATTTCTCCCTGTTTGTTCAAGAAGAGTAAGAATTTGTTTAGCCTGTAGGTTAATAAGCCAACTATAACAAATGGCTACAAATTTTAAGGAATATGTGAATTTGCTTGAGGACCTTAATTAAGACTTAAGTTTCAGGGAAATTAAAATTCTGTAACGAGGTGTTTCAAAGTAGACTTCTTTATTGGGAAACCAATACTGCTTGCCTTCTTTCCCTACTGGTTTATTAACACTGCTAATAAACTGACCCTCTTCTTCACGATTTTTAGAGATGGTACATGCATTAGAATAACAAATGTATAACAGATGACTTGGCTTAAGATTTCATTTTCTCTCTAAGTTCATACATCATATTAAAAGCTAAAAAAATTTCTGTATAGTTAAATGTTTGTCACGATTTTATTTAATCTAAATTTCATATAAGCTAGTCTCGAACTTATGCTACAGCTGAAGGGAGAAATAAACTTTTAGCCTACAGAAATATAATTGTTTTGTGTTTTTAAAGAAACTACTTCTTAGATGTCTTTCTCTATCCACTTTATTAATCTTCTACTTTCTGTGCATACAATGGCAGTCAATAGAATTCTATGTGATATTTTCATTTGTGCATGCTGTATTTTGTCTGCAAATATACGTACGATAAAATGGAAGTTTCAGTATTGTGGCTGCTCTCAATCCTTCATGACAAACAGCTTTCCAAACCCCTTTTTTATGTCATAAGAAACGGTGAAGTAAGTCAATACCTAATCTATAGTATATAAACAGACAGAATAATAGTATACATTAAACTTAGAGCAAGAAGAAAGTTTACAGCCCATTTCAATTCCTGATCTCAGTGTCATATGCCTTGTTCACTTATTAGGAGATGATTCACCTTAATAATATTCACATTTAACATTACTTGAGTGTTCAGTGTCTTGAAATGCAGCCTTATCTTCTCTGAAGCACAACAGAAAAACATATTTATAAAGTCCTCATTTATATATTTGTGTCTTCAAATATCCATGTGCTTTAATCATAAGAATGCCAATTCAAGTGCCATTAGCCATTTAGTCACAGTCAAGGACAGGAGAATATGAGCTCTTAAAGTCATCACACAATCTATTTCAATCTGTTTATTCCATTCAATCAGATACAATAGCAGAGAATTGGTTATGCTTGAAATCTGAGTGTAATGAAATAAATAACCAATTTCCAAAGCATTATTTTTCTTAGACATTGAATATATATGCACCTGAAGTATCATTTAAAAGGAACAGTGTTTTGGTACTGTGCCCCACTGGAACTTTTCACATAATAGCTAAATTCAGCCTTGAGACACCATTTAAAAAACACCCTGAGCATATTTTTCTAGCATGTGAACATCCACAGCAAAGTACCACCTTCAAGTTATGTAAAAAAAAAAAAAAAACCAAACCCAAAGGCACTTCCTTTTACTGGAATGCCACTAGCTACTCAACCCACATAAACACAGTGTGTAACTGAGTTTCCAGCATTCAGAGACAGGTCCTTACTTACAAAGGTGTCATGAGTAATGAAATCTAGACATGGGATGAAAGCCTTCAAATTAGCAGTGTGTTACTCAGGACTTTTAACCTACTATTTTTACAGCCTCCCTCCAGGAGCCCTTCTTACCTTCTGTAATCAGCACCAACGCCATTCACTTGCGCCCTGCTAAGCTTTTATGTCTGTGAAGTGAAGGTGACAAAGAAACACTCTCCTGCAAGATCCTCCTGGCAGCATTCCCACAATGCCTGCTGGACTGTTTTGATCCCATTTCATATGTCCAAAATTTAAGCAGCACTACAGCTGCCCGTCTCTGAACTCCATCGTATCACGCTGCCGGGCACAACTTTGTGGTCCCTGAGTTTCGAAGTAATCTTCTCAGCCTCTTTCAATTTTCACATTAAAGAGCATGCTGCCTGGAACTTGATGATTACAGGTTTGTGGGGACAGGATCAAATAGAGGAAGATACTAGCAGGGAGCCAAGAGTAATAACATTATTCTGCAGACATAGCCAGTTTTCTCTCCTCCTTTGAATGAATTCAGTCATCTACAGCAGCACTGATGTAAACATGGCCTTGCAGTTCCATATTAATGCAGATACGTTTGAGTAAATTTCTTATATGTGATTGCATACAGGAAAGCAATTTATGAGAGAGCTGATTTTATCATTATCTAATAGTAGCTCTGGACTATTAAGTGCAGGGACTGAAGAGTTAGGAATATCTTAGCAATATATGAAAAGGTGCATATATGGTAATTTACTTGAGCAATGAAAACTATCAATTATTTTGTTTGCCAATTTAAAACCATGAGCACCAAAGAATCAATTTATTTTTCAGGGCAATTCACTTTCATAAACAGACACTAGCTGCTCTTTTTTCCCATTAAATCTGTCAAATGTTCTTAGCTCATATTACATCAGCATTTTAGTAAAATTACTGATGGTTAATAACATAAAGGATAGTTCTTTGAGGGTGAAACACTCTGTCATGTCATAATACTAGCTATTGAAATCCATGTTCCCTTGATTTTCTATTCAAGAGAAAAATATTACCTAGAGATACCACAGCCGCCCCTCAAAAATTATATTTCAT
The DNA here is from genome assembly GCF_003031625.1 of Empidonax traillii. Classification (NCBI taxonomy): domain Eukaryota; kingdom Metazoa; phylum Chordata; class Aves; order Passeriformes; family Tyrannidae; genus Empidonax; species Empidonax traillii. The sequence continues at coordinate 44,688 of NW_020955632.1, read as the reverse complement.
CTGGCAACAACTGACATATATATACTTATTACTGTTTCAAAAATCAATCATAATAAATATTCTTCTCAATAACAAAAAAGTGTACATACTTTTTGAACTTAGTTTTCATCACTGGTTGTGAGATTACACCAGGGAGGCTGAGATCTTTTTAAAAAAAGTCAAAATTAGATCTTGAGAACCTGAACTTAAGGAAAAAAGGGAAAATGTGGGTTTCTGAAACTTAATGCTTTAAACATTCGACGGTAAGGGCAAAATTTTCAAAAAAGAGAAGGACAGCAATACAGAGTAAGCAATTAATGTTAATTAATATTTTGATGAATGAACCCACCACTATTTGAAAATCAGAATTTATACACTTATAATTAAAGTCCCTGATTATCCATTTGTGTACACATGCACGTTCATAGTGAATCAAATATACTAAGATGTATTAAGAAGTTTGATTATTCTATTTCTACTAATATCTCACCTTCCTTATGTTTCTTATTCTACTTAAACTGAAACAATTCTGTGTGGCCAGTTTTTAGGTCAGAGGAGCTTGTACTTTTCCTAAATATATGAAAATTTTTTTCTTGGAGGACATAATATGGGAAGAAGAAAGAAGTTATCAAAGTCACGGTGACTTTTCAGTTGTCTAACATTCTGGATCAAAAAAGGTGTCCTAAAATTATGTTCACAATGTTAAAATATGAAGGCATTAGTCCTATTTTAATTTGAAAGGCAAACTAACACAAGGAAGAAAGTTGCAAATTTTGTCTGGTAAGATGGACTACTATAGACATTTTTCAAACTTACTGCTTGCAGAGGACACATGAAAATCTTGTTTTCAATGCAAGGGTCTGTAATCCTATTTGTCAGACCACAGCTGTGTGTCTTAGTGAGAAGTCAAAATGCAAGTGGTCTCTCATGCAAACTGATAGCCATGTGTTATGGGAACTACTTGCACTTTATGAAGTAGTTAGGACTTGAAAGCACAACTGAAAGCCTCAAAACAATTGCCCTACCTAAGCAATATAAATGGATATATACAAATAAATCTTTAGGCAATAGTTCTATGTAGTTTGCATTGAGAGGAAGCTGCATGTTGCACACTTTAGTTTCCTGCTTTTTGAGAATCTTGACTACCTAGAGGAATTAAAATTTACAAATGAGAGTCACAGTTTTGTAAGGTCTTTGAAGCAACAGCTGTCATCAATTGTACCAGCATGATTAAAGCCTTCTAGTGAATTCTGGTATTCACTCGCATGTTTTTTCAATTGTTATGTCTACATACCTTATTTTTTGCAGTTGTGGAACTCTGCAACTCCTTACCCTGAAACTGATCAAATGTAAGAAACTTCCCTACAGTTATCAGAACAGTGCTTTACCTTTTGTGAAACTCCTCTATAATTAATGGATCTAAGGTCTGGATCTTTGAGCTGCAGCATTTTTTTTCATCTTCTCTCATCTTTCTTGTATCAAACACTGTGTCTAGTATACTACCATAATATAAATTCACCTCAACTTCATCTTTAAATATTTTTTTAACTGTTAAGAGTTAGTTATTCTATGGCCTTCCCCCCAAAAATGAGTGATGCAAATGAAGTTCAGGAATTCTATTAAAGATATTTGTTTAACTTCATTCTCCAACATACCTACTGGGATTCTTTAGTCTTTCCTCATTACTTGACATAGAAGAACAAAAACTTAGAGTCAAAAAAAGAAAAAAAAAAAGAAAAGAGCAATATTATATCTGTTTTATCAACATGGAAATTGATCAATAACAACAGAATAGATATTTTCATTATAATATGCCATCTTTTAAATTTGAGTTATATCTTATATCTATATATGTGTGCATATACTTTTAAAGCACTATTTGACTACAATTCTTGGCTGAGACACTGTATGTGCACACAATTGATGGTCTGAGGGGTAAGTCTTTCATACAGTGAGACAACCCTGTATGAAACAAATGTTAATAGGTTTTCTAATTCCCTATGTCTTAGTGTTTGCTGTCTTTTTTAATTTGTTCATCCCCTAAAAATATGCAGAAAATCCTAGTCTTCTGACAGCAATCTTTCTGTTAGTTACCCTTTATATACCTTTATATATTCACGTAGTTTAACAATCCTTGAGCCTTTGAACTAAATCTATACAAATATCTAAAATGATCCAAGGATTGAAGCCAACTGGCATTTATAAACAAAACATTCTCACTCTCCTCCCACACAGGGTGGTTAACTCCTGGCTGTCTATTGGAAAAGGTTCGTGATTGGGGTGGACCTCAAACCATCTCTGCTAACAATTAACCAGCATGAACAAACACATAAAAATGTTTACTATTGGGCCCTGATGCTGGTTGATTTGCTAAGGACATAACCCTAAGACTGTTTTAGACTGGACAACTGTGTTTCTAAAAGCCCTAGACAGGAAAGCTGCAGTTGGAAAAGCATATGCACAACCTGTGAAATTCACTGGTTTTGGAATCAACTTTCACTCCTGATCCTGAAAGTCAGAAATCATAAAACAAACTGATAGTGAGGGGCAGCAAACCTGAAGCTATACTACTCGTGTGGAGGGAAAGGAAACATAAAGGCTAGAATTAATGTGGATACCTTTCATCTGCTGATTTTTTCAGCCTGATGTTTATTTTTACTAATTTATTTTTTCTTGCAATCCTTTAAACAGGTGAAAAACTATATGTGGCTTTGTGTTAGCCTAATGGGCTGCAACATCACTCTATTTCTCCTTCCTCTGGGAAACAAGAAGTGTTCCTAACTTTTTTTTTTAACCTTCTGAATTATCTATACAGTACTTCTTAATTCATATTAAAAACCATGACCTCCCCCTCAAAACAATGTGTTGAAATACTAGCCCATGGCAATCAAAGAAAAGAAGCATAACAGATCACGTGTTTTTTTTTCTCAGTTGCTCATGTTTGAACTGGTGGGAAAGAACTCAAGAGACACGTGTCTTTATCTTGTTTATTTAAAACATCACGTCATTATCCAACCTGCATCTTCCCTCCTGTGTTTTGGAATGGTATCTCTATGCTTTGTCACCTCCAGAGTTAAAGTACATATGATATTTAAAATACTAAGCCAGCCTTCTTACTGTTGCATGTAGGAACAACCTCAGTAGTATCAAGAGAATTTCACTGGTAATTAATTATAGAAATATGATTACATATATAATTATAAAAATATGATATATTATGTAAATAATTCATACTAGTGTGCAGTTAAAGGTTTAAAGACTGAATTATGAAGGGAAAGAATCAGAAAACTAGCAGTGAGACAAAAGACAATGCAAAAGAAAAGCAGGACAGGAAATATGGGAGAAAGAAGAAGTATACATATAAGGAAAACTGGAGGGAAGAAGATGTGAACAGAAAATTGAAAATTGGAATTGGTGAGATCAAAACCACTAAAATGAAAAGGAAGACATAGATAAAAAGAGATGTGGGGTAGGTTTTGAAAAACATGATTGATAGGCATAACAAAAGACAGCCTTTCCCTGTGTCTTGTCAAAGCAGCCATAGCAGACATCCTATTCTATTGCTACTCAAGTGCGTACCTTTGTCCAAAATATATTGGGAGCTAAGTTTTATATGCAGAACAATTTTACTGTCTCATAATAAATGCACATTGGAGTGGAATTTGTCTCATCAAATTGCCTGGTTCATCTGCTTCTGATCCAAGTGCAAAAAAGACAGTGTGACTCAGAACAAACAGGTCTAGCTAAAAATTCTGTAACATCATGGTAAGTGTGAAAAGTAAAATAAAATAAAATAAAATAATTAAAATATGATGTAACCCTGCAGAAAGAAAACGAAAAAGCTCTAATAACCTGCAAACTATCAGTATGGTGAATTATATTTTTCAAGAAATTTGCTAAAATTTCTGCAACTTTTAGTCAAGAAATAAGACATTATTGCCCTCAATCTTCTTTTTGTCTCAGTCCTTAAGACAAATAAATGGTGACTGTCTAAAAATGGGTGATGATGTCTTGTCAAATGTAGTAAGTTTGGAAATACACTACAGGACTATATATATAGTCCTGTATATAGTATAATATATATATAGTATATATATATATATATATATATAGTATACTAGGAAAGTTGTTTAAATATTTTGTGCACTTCCAGGAATGAAAGATAGAATAAGTTCTACAAACCAAATCTCACCTTGAAATTGTGTCACAACGTATTAATACCAAACAGTACCCTTCTCGTTTTGAAATCCAGGCATAGGGAAGGAATGTAGAGACCAATGGTGTGTGCTTGGATTACATTCTGAGGTGGAGGTAGGTTGCCTTTGAAAACATTCCTATGTCCCAAATTTTAGACACAGACTAAGTATCTGGTATTGTTAATGCTTCCCAGCCCATGAGACCCAACAAAACCAAAAATCTTCCTTAGAAGACTAAGGAAGACTTGAGCATTGGGACAGATTGTCCAGAGAGATTAGAAGTCTCTCTCACTGGAGATACTCAAGAACTGTCTGGATGGAATTCTGTGCCATGTGCTCTGGGATGACCCTTCATGAGCAGGGAGGCAGATGACCCATTGTGGTCCTTTCCACCCTTACCCATTCCATGATTCTGTGATTAGAAACATTAGTAGGTGTTATTCTAAAAGGGAAGCCAGTTTTCAACACAGTATACAAAGAATTAAACTTATAGATTGCAACATTCGGGTCTGATTCTCATTTACGGGACTGCTCTCATGCTCTTTTTCACTAGTGTAAAAGTAGTCTTAAAGTAGGGATTATCCCAGGTTGGGACTTCTTTTTTATCTGAAGAACACAAAGGGATGTGAACCTAAATAAGGCCTTGTTCCACATTCAGGCTACCAGGTAATTAACAGGTTATTCTTTGTGCCAGCAGATGGTTACTGACATTGTGCCTTGCCCAGTTTCTTGAAAACAGATTCAGTTATGCCCAGAATTTCTGGTTCCATCATTCCTGCTTACCACCATCTTGCCTTATGCAATTCTAGTTTGGCAAACTTGGAACAGAATAGTCTCACTCTGTCACACTCACCAGAAGACTCTGTCATTTCTGCATTAGATTTCACCACTACTGAGATATATCTCTCTGCCGCTTTCACTCAATGTCATCACTTAAATGACACCATAGTTGTTTATTCTGAGGGTATTTATACAGGGCAGGCCCAAGGGGTGGGCATAGTAGCCTCCCACATGCTATACAACAATTTATAAGGTATAACCTGAGTCCTAAAGACTACCTTGTCAACCTTTCTTACTGATGCCAATTAAGATTTTTCTCCGTTTCATATTTGACAGAGGAATCAGAGATTGTAGATACAGTGAGGGGGTGAATCTGCCCTCAGAAGCAATCTAAAGACCCTAGGCCACAGGACAGTCCATTTGCAGTCTAAGAAAGCTGTGCTGTCATACAGCTTATGTGAATATTCCAGACTGAGCTCAGAGTCCCATCACAGAAAGAAAGGCAAAATTGGATAAATATGAAGGTTTTAAGAGGCCTACATGTTAACCTATCTGATTTTCCTGAATGACACATCAAGCCTCATATTTCTGTTTCAGCTAGGACATGTATTTCAGAATGACATCTAATCTTTATTTGAACACTTATTAAGCATCTAGGTAAATTATTCTGTTGGTTAGTGCTGATTCACTGTAAAAATGTATGTTTCATTTCTAATCTCAGTTGACCTATGCACCATGTTCAGGCTCTAGGTCTCTTATGTGTTTGATAGATTAAGCTTCCCTTCAGTGTTGGAAGTATCTGCATTTATAGACCATGATCAGATTTGCTACTGAACAATTTCATCAAGTTAAATTGATGGAGCTGGGTTAGTATTTCACTGCAAAGGCTTTCTTTTCCCACAGAACTTCTATCATTCTTGTAGTTCTTTTTTAAGCCATTTCTAATATATCAAAGGTGCTTTAAAATGAGTTCATAAAACAGAACACAGTACCGGTCTCACTAATATCATAGAGAATCAAAAATAGCTCTGTACTTCCATTTTTTATTACTCTTTGTATTTATCTAAGAATCACATTTTTTCTCAGCCACTGCTTCTCCACAGACTCAGTAAAATCTAGACCTCTATATTGATTTCTACCTCCTACGGAATGATTTGGGTAAAAATCCGTGTTGGATATAACCACATTTCACCACTGCAGAATACTTCAAAATCTTTAGCAGTCAATTTTATAGATGACTGCCTGCACAAATATAAGGACTATTTACCATATGACTACACTACTAATTTTTTTTAAATGGTAAATAGATTTAATGTATTCAAAAGTTGTGTAGCATATTAGGGAACATATTTTAAAAACGCCACTAAATAAAGAAAAATCGGAGAATAATATTTCTATTTTTCATTATAAAAATATTGTCTGACTTCTTAGTATCATTCAGCTATATGAGTTACATGGTGGGTGATTGAATGAATCAGATTTATATCACAACCACTTTTCATTAAAATATCATTAATGACCATTGCCATACTGTCACAGTCGCATAGTCCCAGTTCTGTGAAATTTAACAACTTTCCTTTATTGTTTTCTTTCCTACTGTATGATGAACATGTCTCCTATAGATATTCAGTGATCAAACAAGACATTTCTTTATTTCACAAAAAATTGTTTATCAGCTTCCTGTTGGACCAGTGGTGGTATCTTGACATTTACCATCAGAAAATTATTTTAGTTTTCCTTTTTTCATTTGATGCTTGACCGCAAGATCACTGGGTGCTCTGTGGTCAATACAACTCAATTATTTAGGTTGTCAGGCTGGAGTACTGTCTGCCCTAGTTCTTTGCACTAGGCAAAACTCTGGATGGGTCAAAGAGGACCTGTCTCCTTTGCAGGCAAGCAGCAGTGACCACCTTCACAAGGTCATCGCTAAGGGGTCAGCACCCCAGTAATCAGTGTTGTGCAGGCACACCCAGTCTGGCTCTGAGTTAGTTAAAGAATTACAGTCAATACAGGTGTTGCACATGCAAGTCTGGAAGGTGCAGTGATTCTGCAGCAGGTGAGACTGCCTATGAACTAACTTGAAGATGGACAGGCATGCTTATTGTGGTCTTCATTGTAGGCATATCTCAATGACTTTATTTTTCTGATCCAGGTTAGATTCATGCTTAGGAAGGAGCTGGAAGTTTCTAGCTTTGGCGTCTGACTTAATTACAACGGAAGAGACAGGCAAGAAGAATCAAAACGCAACATACGGCACTGTCTTAACAGGATTCTAGAATTTTAAATGTGTCTTTCATACTTATTTATAATACCCTTTTCCTCAGCTTGAGTCAGTATTACTACCCGATGGTGAAAACCATAAACTTTTCCATCACTGACATTCTCCATTTGTGTATGAACACAATTCATTGAAGTTCTCATTTTTTCTGCTGATAGCTCAGGTACCAGGGAAAAATACTTTTTTTTTCATATCAATTCATGTTTTATTAGGTTATTTCACTTGTCTCTTATTTCTAAGTTTCTTTCACAAGGGAAAATTTGCAGGTTTCTCCCTACTCTTTTGTGAGGACAGATTGATTTGTTTGTGTTCAGAAGCAAAGACATAAGTAGACAGGGTTTCTGGACAAAAAAAACATCAGCAAAACAAAGATAACATTTTGTCACATTATCTAAAAGTCATTAAAGTTAGGGCAATAAAAGAGCCTTTGGTTTCAAACTCTTAACCATGTGACAGAAATTTATGCCTTAGTGGTTGCAATTATCAAGAGCACTAAAAATGTTTAGTTCAGGTTTTGTTTTCTCAATATTCAGAGAAATTATAAGACAGACTGGTAATGTCAGCCAGAGTGACAAGTAGCCAAGAAAGTTCTAATTTCTGTTTTTGCTGCTGACTGGGTTGGGATATGGGCTCCCAGTCACAAGGTGGGTGATTCTCATACAGCTCCACGGTCTCTTCAGCCACGGTTTGACTACATCTGCCCTTCACATTATACACCTGCATGCCCTTTTGCCACTTTCAATAATAAAGCACCTCTCTGAGGAGGAAAAGAATCAAAAGGCCTCACATGAAATCCAGAAAAACCGTTGTATCTTACAGACAGAGCAGGACACTTTTTAATCAAATACCATTTGTGATCCCAGATTTGAAATCATCCATTCTTTTACTCCAGTTGTGCTGAGAACAGTAGCCCTGTAGAGAAATCAGGGAAGATGCACTGACATGCAGAGAATTATTGAAACTGCACTGTAGAACTATGGAGTTAAAAACATTTTTAGTGTATCACACTGACAGCTAACACTACCATTGAAAGATTTATCTTTCACAGTAGTTACAGTGGAAGGAACAGACCTGTAATTGTACTAATCATGTATGAAGATGTTTGAAAGATGGTAATATGTCGTGGGCTATTTCAGATTTCTGTCTCAGGATTTATTTTGTCCAGGGCCCTTAAAGCTGCTGGCGAGCTAATTTTTAGCTTTAATATAAGTCTAAATAAATCAGAGAGTTCCTGGGGGTATGAATGGAGTTTGATGCCAAATGCCTTTTTTTTTTGTTTATGTGGCAACAGTACAAAAGGTGGTAAGGCTTGTCCAGGTCACAGGTGTTGGATAATTTGTATAATTAAAAGTCCATTTGCTAGGAATTGTGAATGAAGTACACGTTCTACTGCACCAACTTGACTTGCATCTAAACAGTATCATGAAATCTTTTTCCATGATAAACTTCCTCTGTGAGTAGTATGATTGTTTAGATAATAATTTTTTTTAAACTGTTGCAATGTATATATGAGATATACAGGTATGGATATTTGTATTTAAAGCAACTATTTACTTTATGGGTATAAAATTATTGTTTCTAGAGAATTCAAATTAAAATTAAATGTTAGCTTCAGCTGTAGCAGATGAATCTTATTTAAATTCCAAGATTAAAAAAAAATACAATTTGGAAATAATGCGTTAATGATTTAGCCTCAAGGTTCACCTTATGAGTGGTTTGTGTCTTTAGTAATAATCCCACAACAACCTTGTCATGTTTATAAAGCTTTACTGAAAAATGATAACATATCATTAAAATAAGGACCAAAATGTCATTCTTAGCAGAAAGGATTTATAATGTGCTCAGTAGCATCCCAAGTTCTTTCAGCTAACAATCAGTCAACCTGATTTTGAAGCAATAGGCAATCTCTGGCTGCCTATTACAGGTGGTGATATGATCCATAACCTCCTATGCACATCTGTGCCTAAAGCTGTAGCTGTGATACACAGTATGTGAATTTTCTTAGTAAAACAGCCTCACAGCTTCTCATCTCTAATGCACGTTGTCCAGCCCTTACCCATACAGCTGCTCATCTCTCTTGTATTTGTCGATAATACCTTTTGCTACCTTCAGAGGACTATGGGGTTCTTCTCTGGTGGTTATTGTTTTTCAAGGTTGCAAGCTCATTCAATCATGTTTTCTTTTGTGTGTCAAAATAATCTATCAGAAAAAGAAATGCAGTTAACACTTATCATATAAAACACTGACAAGAATCATATCAATGCTAAGTATCCAGTCTAGCATTGTAGAATCACTTCTAACATTTACTGCATTGTACAAAAAAAAAAAAAAAAAAAAAAAAAAAAAAAAAAAAAAAAAAAAAAAAAAAAAAAAATAA
>NW_020955632.1:0-34962 GCF_003031625.1 Empidonax traillii | reverse complement strand
GGTTTTGGGGTCCCCAGTGCCTCTTGGGAGTCAGGAGGGAAGGAGTGAAGCCCAGTCAAGGAATCACAGGCAAAAAGAAAGTGTCGAGGTGTTGTTTTCATTTTTACCTTTTTTTCCTTCACTATACCAATCTATTCTAATTGGCAATAATTAAATTATTTTTTCCCAGTTGAGTGTGTTCTGTCCATTACAGTAATTGGTAAGGGATCTCCCTGTTTCCATTTTCATCCACAAGGAAGCATTTTCTCCATCTCTTTTTCCTTCAGATTCTAATGGCAGAAATGCAACATTTCTTTTAAGAGTTTAGACTGAACTAATCCCTATTTTACCCATTTCCACAGCTCTGTCATGAATGTTCCTTTGTTTTTCCCCTCAGTGTTTCAACTCCTCCACCGATGCTCAGCTTTTCTGTCACTTCCATTACTTAGATTCTTACAGTTCCTCTGTTTTCATCCAGTTTAAAAACTGGATGGAAAAACGTCTTTTATGTTGTCCTTTAGGAAAAGAAATAGGAAGAAGGAATTTGGAGAAACCTTCAATGTCATGTGTGTCTTAGGTGAGGGGAAACCACTTCTAGAGGTCTTTTCCAACCTTAATGATTATATGATTCTATTTGGCTTTAGTGAACTGTCTGGTTTATTCAGCTTAGACTGGGGGTTTTCTACTGGCTACATGCGAGTGGCAAGACACATCAATAATTTCCTCTCAGACCTCCTGGAATTGCACTGTGCATTATTTGTTTTACATTCTAATTTTCCCCCCTTCCTTTTCTGCCCTATTAAACTGTCTTTATGTCAACCCACAAGTTTTACCTTTTTTCTGTTTCTCTCCCTTATCCCACTGGATGGGAGTGAGTGAACAGCTGTGTGGTGTTTATCTGTTCTCCAGGTTAAACCACAACAAGGTTCAAGATGGTGAATGTCAATTGTATCTTGCTTTGCAAGCTTCTACTCCTCTCTCTGCAGCAACCCATTCATTTGCCTGTAAGCTCTCTGTAGTCCTGTATATCTATCTTTTCCCCACCTAATTATTCTTTCACACATAATTTTTGGCCAATTGAATTCAATTCTGAATTAAATCTTCATGACAATATATAGGGATAAGAAAAGAATAATCTACAGGACCCACTTCTTATGCCTCCTAAAATCATTACATTTTTGAGTCTAAAGAAATGAAAGGATGTCTTGTAAAACATTGTGCTGCAATAGTGAAAGTAAATCTGAGAATGAATATTATTCATATATGTACATATATATGTATGATAAGTCTAGTCATTATGTATTTTTTTTAAATTTAGCATTATATCAGTCTTAAAAATTAACATTATTTTGTTAATACTGAAAATCAATAGTTAATTACTGATCATCAGTAATTACATTAACAATGTTATCATTTGTAAAAATAATAAACTTTGATAGCAACACGATTAGAGCAAAGTCCATGAATAAAAAATATGGCAACGCAATAAACAGAGCTTCTGGAAAATGCTGATATTGCTTCTTATGCTTTATGGTTTTACTTGCATATTTAATTTTTTCCCATGGGACAGAAGTAAAGCAAAAACAAGACGAGTTGCACTACCATCTGAAAACTCAAGTACAAAAGGGTTTTGCTTTGAAACAAAGTTCAGTAATGGTTTGAGACCTTTGTGATGTTCTGCAGCATGGCTGTATATGCCCCAATTTCCTCCAAAATGCACATTTCATGATTAAGCTCTTTCCTGTAGCCATGAATTTTTCATGGCTACATTTTCCTTTAATGCATATTAATGTTCTGCTTCAGAATAGTGCAGCTAACTCTTCACAGCCTCAAATTTTAGGCAACAGTACTAGTTAGCATTGTAGTTGAGCTTTGCAGGTAGTTCTTTGATAATAATCATTCCCCCATTTCGAGATATGTAATGTGATGTATGGTTCTTGAACACTCCTTTCACTTAGCACCATAGAATGAGAAACAAAGAGTAGGGCACACAAAATGTAGTCACTGAAGAAGATAATCAGGAAGAAAGCTTACATAATTTAAAGCTTTGTTGTGTTAAACATTCTGCTTTATTGGAACTATTTTCCAGTAACACATGCCTTTGGAATAGCACATAACATAAGAACAGGCAAGGAAAAGGATTCCTCAACTCTAAAACGCTAACAACAGAAACCCCAAACAATAACAATGTAGCTATGGAGAGGTACCATGAGACCTCTATAGTATCACTTCAAAGAAAGGAGATCCATTGTTAATGACAATATATTGATAATTCAGTCAACACCAACCTGTATAGGGAAGAAGAATAAACTTCTAGTTATATTCTGAATTATGGGCTTCCAGGGTATGTGCATAACTCAGCAAAAAGCTGCTCAGCTGTCAAAACTTGACTAATGACAGAACATAGTAAGGAATATCCTACAGAAGACCATGTTATTCATAAAATCTTAAGAGAAGAAACAAAAAAACTTGGGACAGCATAAAGCCACAGTAGACTTGTCATCAATAGCTAGTTAAGATGCCTCTTGCTATGGACCATAATTAGCTCGTCACATAATACTTTGATTTTATATCATGACAAATCAGATCTTAGTGATGCTCAACTCTGATTCCATTTTCACTGAACACATAATTTTTGAAGAAAATATGCTAATAGGGGAAAAATATGCAGGAGAATTTGGGAAGGGACATGAAAAAACATCTTTTCCTTCAATTTCTTCTTACATTTAGTGCAAAATACAGGGGGTTTATTTTCCATATTCTTTTAGTTTTTCCACTTTATGCCAGACCTGAAGAGTCATGGATGATGAGACAGGGCTGAATATTTCACAAATTATTCTGAGTTGGAAGGGACCGACAAGAATCAATGAGTCAAGCTCTTAAGTGAATGGTCATACTGGGATCAAACCCGCTAGCTTGGTGTTCTTAGCACCATGCTCTAACCAACTGGGTTAATCTCATTTCTTTTAAAATGTTGGGTAGGATCATGCATCTTCTGTAAAATAACTTGTAGGAGAAGGATACCCACCCAAGGAGACATGTATTCTGTCCTTTCTTCATTTTAAGGGCAATCAAACACTTCATATCTCTCAAGAACAAGCCCTAAATACTAGATTGGTTAATTTTTATCTTTCCCATTCAATTTATGCCTCTGAGGAGCAGAGAACAATAGATTCATGAGTTGAAGGACTGAGAGAGGCAAAGTGAGAAGAGTATAATCTCTACTCCCATTACTGGGACAACCAGTCTGGAGAGGAGGATTCTGCACTGCTATATTTACTCCAGGAATTGATCCTCATTGCATATCATTCAGTGATTAATATACAGGAACTGTTGAGTAAAAATGTCTAGAAAAGTTTGACATCCTTGTCTCAGAGGTGCCATAACATTTGCGTACTTTGCTGTAAATTTAAGTCTTCAGCAGGAGCAGGACAGAACACATATCCATCAACGCCACTGTTAGTTGTGTTTTTCAAAAGAGTTGTTAGTGCAACATCCTGGAATGTCCTGATGCTTGCTATGCTATCTCAGTTTAAATGAGACACAAGTGTTTTGCTGAGGATGAGTTATAAGGAAGACCCAAACTACTCCCTCTAAGCAGTTGTAAATCTGAAATTAAAAGGCTCCAATGGAGAAAAATGTGGAAAAAGGAAAAATAACAACCCTTTATTATAAGATATATGTGTATTGGTAGAACAACAAAACAACCAAACAACACTCCTATACACAAAAATAATCCCCTTCAAAACAAACAAACAAATAAACTAAAAAGGAAAACAGTTCAGTTTTCACCCTTTGGTGCAACTCTAACCACAGTCAGCAGGGGGCACTGTTGGATCACTGGTGGTTGCCATGTGGGGCGTCCCCTGGGTGGGCTGGAGAAGCCAAAAATGGATGTCTTCCCTCCCCCTCACCAGGGGGGGAAAAAAAAAAAAAAAAAAAAAAAAAAAAAAAAAAAAAAAAAAAAAAAAAAAAAAAAAAAAAAAAAAAAAAAAAAAAAAAAAAAAGAAAGAAGGGAAAGAAAAAAAAAGGGTCCTTCCCAACAAGAACTCACTCTGTCCTGCTGGCTGAGCCATGTGGTATATCTTCCCTTCTCCTTTGATGTGCACAAGAACTGCTGCCAAAAAAAATGGAGGAGGAAAGGCCTCCTGAACCTCGCTGATGGAATTCCAAGCAAAATTCCCAACTGGCAGCCAGGCCAAGAGCACAGCCACCTCTGAGCTCCTGCCACCCAGACCTCATCCCAGCTCAGGCAGCAGCAAACTCCTCCCCTGTTTTCCCGGAGAGGAGGGGAAAAAAAAGAAAAAAAAAAAAAAAGAAAGAACTCCCCACCACCACCAAATAAGAATCTCAAGGGCCATCAATTTGGAATGTGGTTTTACCAGCCACTTCTTTTGTGTTAATTAATGGCCCAAACCACGGCCAACCTGCCTATTCAACAACCCTTTCACACTGTGGGCAGGGGGAAGGGAAAAAATTCCATCTTAGTTTCCCAGAACAAACAAAACCATAACAATATCATGAGCATCCTTATTGCATTATTGGAGTTAGGTGGAAGTACTGATTTCCTGACTTTTAAAATCATGTTTAGGCAAAAAGCACATTATTAGGATATTCATCTAGGACTGTAAATCAGTAGTACTACAGGCATTTGTTGCTTCAGGTCAAGAAAGTCACTTGTCCGCCTTATGCATTGGATAGAAACTGAACAGGATTTTCTGGATGGCACCTTTACTTTTCTTGCTCTAGACTGTTGTTATAATACAATCAGACATATGGCACACTTACTCTTTCATAAATATCCCCCACAAGTACCTAAACCTATCTATGTGAAATTTATCAGTTCCTTATTCATCCAGTCCCCTATCTAATTACCTGTGCTATATGCAGGATAAGACATGAACACTGCCGTCACTTGAACTGACTGTGTTTGGACAGGAAATAGTATGATAATCTGAGGGCCTCTTGTCGTTGATGACCTTTAAATGTATCAGGCTTGACTAACATTTACCAGCCACAAATGAAAAATCAGTGGAACAGCTAAATCTTCTTACATAAAGCAGAGCCTGCCTGTGTGGGTTCTATTTAATTTGGGGAAGTCCACATATTGTTGCAGCCACACCTTCTTATAAACAGATCTTTAGTATGACACTGTAGCAAAATAATGTTGTTATACTTCATACTGTCATGTTTTATGTTCTCAGATTTTTGGCCATATCAGCAACTAGGGGCTAATATCAGTTCCATCTATGGGAACGGGATTCCATCTATGGGAACCTTGGGATTCTATGTTTTTTTTTTTTTCCTTTCTTTGTGTGTGTGTGTGTGTGTGTGTAGAAATATATCTGTCCATGATATTAAAAACTGATAAAGTCATGCGTGTCATCATGATTGCTTACATAGTTTTCACAGATTCATACTGATGCTTTGTAGAGCCAGAAAAATTTATAAGTTGTCACACTTCACTCTTGTGAGCAGAATTTGATCAAGACATTTTTTTCTAGAAAGGCTAAGGTTTGATGCGAAGACAAGAGATGAAGAATTTGCCATACATCTTGGTATTTTTTATGAGCAGCTTTGTACCCTCGTCATTCAAAGCATGTTTCTTAATTTTAAATGTAATTTTTTTATGACTTCCGCTTTTGGAATTTTGTGCTTGTCATGCCTTTTCCTCACAGACTGCTAAGATTTCAGACTCCGGCTTTTTCCCTTTGTAAATGTTACATAATCTACATATGTTACATAATCCAGTCACATCCTTCTCCAGTTCTTCTCAGACCCACACAAACCAAATTTGTAAAGTATCATGCTTTAAGACTGTTTCAAAATTTCTAAACTATGACTGTTTCTCTTTTTAAATTACATCTTCTGTTTTTTAGCATTCTTTTAAGAATGGATGGGTTTTTGCAGTGTATGTAATGCTCTGACACCAACTGTACTCATGTGCCACAGTAAAGTTACTCTCTGTTCTTGAACCCAAGTATTCTATTTTTATTTGAAATTAGTGTAATTATCCTTTATTTTTCACAAAACTTTGTGCTGAGAGCACATGCTGAGTTATTTAGTCACAGCCTATATATTCTATGAATTGTTCTTCCTAGATGTGTTACTGAACATATGGCAATGTTAAAAACCACCTTAATCAGCTACTAAATGATCTGTCTGACTGTGTATCAGCTCTTTTTCCAATATTATTTAT
This sequence comes from Empidonax traillii, assembly GCF_003031625.1. Classification (NCBI taxonomy): domain Eukaryota; kingdom Metazoa; phylum Chordata; class Aves; order Passeriformes; family Tyrannidae; genus Empidonax; species Empidonax traillii. The sequence goes on along the minus strand of NW_020955632.1, from coordinate 28,784 downwards.
GATTTCTCCATTTTTTATACCACTTGTTTATGTTTACCAGAAGTTATTTGGTACTTTTCATTATTTCATTACTGAAATTGATTATTGAAAATACTGGGTAGCAATAGGTCTTTTATCAATCCAAATAGAACTTAAACACAAACAGTCTCACTTGAGGGCAAATCCCTATTAACACAATCTTTTCTCAGTCAGCCCTCCCAATAGCCTTATGGTACTGTATGGTTCAGATTTGTGGCTGGTTTTGTTTTTAAATTAGAATGCTACAGTACTAAGACCAGTACTAAGCTGAACTGAAATATGAAGTGGAATACTGCCAAATGGTTGCAACAGCATAGATGGCTTGGCTGAGGTAGACCTCTATTGCTGCAAATGAACAGAATGCCTCTCAGTTCAGCCGAAATCCAAAGGAAGAGCTTAAGTGTGATGTTGTGTAGAGATAATTATTCCTATGCAGGCTTAACTGCTGCTGTCATGTTCCATTAAAGCATTCAAGATAGGTTTTCTCTGTGTCTGTCTATTATGAAAATAACATTCAGGAGAAAATGGTGAGTGCACAGCTGGTAATAAATGCAAGCTTCTGCGACGTCCTGCAGTTACAAGGCCTGTGCTGTGTTAACATAGTATTTGTATTCCTTTGCCAAAATTATTTTGGAAAGCCAAAAGAATCACTCAAAATAAAGAAATGCAGCAACATTTGTATTCAAGTTAGTAGTATTTTTGCAGAGCCAAGATTTAATGCATTAGCTGTCCATGTATAAATAATGTAACAGAAAATAATTCTACACATTAATAATAGCTTTACCAACAATTCTTTTATCTTTATTTTATATATTCCCTTTCCAATATTTTGGTTAAATCTAGGCCTTGTGCTTAAGATACCAGGCTGCCAGATATAAAATGTAAACTGTTAAGGAGCATTTCATATTAAAAGAACTTCAGGTATGATATTTTTGTTTAAAATATATAGATGAGTTTTTAATATGTTCTAAATATTGCTCAGAACTCCAAAGAGTGAGTTAGCATACTGAGAACATTAAACTGAATAGAAAAGTTGAAGAGAGACCAACATCTCTGTTTAGCAGATGGACATTATGACACTATCCCTGAATATTCATTAAAACATTAGGAATAGCTAGAAGTACACTTACTAGTCCTACTGTTTCAATGTTTTTCCACAAATGTAGCAAAGAATGTGGACCCTGAATTATATCTCTTCACAGCAACAGAGCGTACAATGATCCAGCAATCACAGTGTCTTGGTATCCTGGTGGACTAGGGAACTGCTGTTTCTGTTTATAAAACGTAGGTCTGAAGTCAGCCTGAGTATTTTAGTGGAAGCATTTAAATACCAGCACTTACAGTCATCAAATACTAAATTTTGGTAGAATACTTACTATGAATGTCTTTTCAAATGTAACAGCACAAATAGCAGTTTTAAGAATGCCCATAGCAGTTGAGAGAGTCACACATTGAAGGTCATAAAGAAAATTGTGCAAACACGATGGCAGATAGTTAGACAGACTGAAAGAAAGAATATCCATCTACATATCCATCCAAAATTTGGAAACAAAAAAAACCAGAATATGAAGCTTTATGATAGGAAGGATTAAAGTCACAATTTTTGTCCTTACATGCTAAAAAGATTCTGATGTCTTGTGATTACACACCACAGCCAGGTGTAGAGTTGTATTAGATCAGTAATTTAATGCAACAGTAAAAATTCAACGACACAGTAGTTACCTTCTGACCGTTACTCTCAATTACAGCTCTAACTATCAATTTAAATGACAGCTACTAATGTGTCATTTAAAGCTAACAGCTTAGCCAGTGTTTCTCAATTATTTAGAGATTAATGTTCGTCAAAGGTGGTACTGATAAGGAAAAAAAAATATCTTTGGGTTCATTACCAGTACTGCTGAAAGCATAATCATATTGAAGAACTGAGAACAAAAGCTTGGTGGTTTTTATTAGTTCAGTAAGATGGTCAGTATTTCTTATCTCATTGTACTTGTACACTACAGAAAAAGATAAAAATGAACAAATATCTCTGCCATTGTGTCAGGAGTAACTTCTTTAAATCCCATTGTCTCCAGAAGGAAACGTTTCCATAGAGGTTCTGTATAAATTCAAGAGTCAAAATTACTAATTAATAATTTTAAACCTGTAATTAGCTCTAACAATATCTATACATTCTAACATTTCCTGGCAAATCCCAGCATGCAGCATTGGTCAGAAGAAAAAAAAAAAAAAGACAAGAGAACAATTTTAGTAAGCTGAGGAGTTTTTTAATAGGTTTCTTCAATAGAGATGAATATATTGCCAGACTATATATTTATGAAGTGGTTAACTGATAGGAAAATTAGAACTTACAAAGTTTAACAAAGTAAAATTCTTTTAGGTTATTTGTAAGTTTTCCGGGTAAATAAACAAGCTTTAGGAGTATGTCAACAAATGAAAACACAGGATTTTACATTACTACCTGTTTAACAAAAAGAATTACACAGATCTCAGTAAACTTTACACATGCTTATTTTTAGAAAAATGAAGAGCTTTAAATTGTGGAAATAATGTACTATCTTGTAATTTACACACAGTAATTGATATATACAGATCCCTACATTAGAAAAAAAAATCAGTCATCTTTTTGCTTATTAGAGTAGATTTGTGCCAGTTTGTCTTTCCTTAAATTAGAGTACAATATTTTTTCTCTTTGGGCCTTGAAGTGAGTCTGGGTAGCCCTAGCCATCCTCTGGTTCAGCGCTATAATACCTAATTTCTGACTGGTGAGACTAAGAACTTCAAAAGCAGATAATTAACTGCAGTAGGATTTGGGATCACAGTTCAAGCTACATCTCATCTGTCATATTGCCCGTACAGCTAGAGTTCCACTTCTTTTTATTCCTCGAGCAAGCACTATTTATGAAGATAAGCAGCATTTATCTCACATCTCAGTACATTTAGGACTCTCCCATGAAATATGAGGTATAGGACACAATTTCAGCTACCAGACAAACATAGGATCCTCTGATTTCTTGTAGTCCTTTTGGAAACATCATGAAACACACTAGTGCTGTCCCTCAGGGATCAGTGTTGGGCCCAGTTCTGCTTAATATCTTTATTGATGATTTAGATGAGGGGATTGAGTCCACCATTAGTAAATTTGCAGATTAAACCAAGATGGAGGGAAGTGTCGATCAGCTGGAAGGCAGGAAGGCTCTCCAGAGGGATCTGGACAGACTGGGGAGTTGGGCTGATTCCAACGGGATGAGGTTCAACAAGGCCGAGTGCCGGGTCCTGCACTTTGACCACAACAACCCCCTGCAGCGCTACAGGCTGGGCACAGAGTGGCTGGAGAGCAGCCAGGCAGAAAGGGACCTGGGGGTGCTGATTGACAGGAAGCTGAACATGAGCCAGCAGGGTGCCCAGGTGGCCAAGAAGGCCAATGGCATCCTGGCCTGGATCAGGAACAGCGTGGCCAGCAGGAGCAGGGAAGTGATCCTTCCCCTGTACTCAGCACTGGTGAGGCCACACCTGGAGTGCTGTGTCCAGTTCTGGGCCCCTCAGTTCAGGAAGGATATTGAGGTGCTGGAGCAGGTCCAGAGAAGAGCAACCAGGCTGGTGAAGGGACTTCAGTACGAGTCCTGTGAGGAGAGGCTGAGCTGGGGTTGTTTAGCCTAGAGAAGAGGGGGCTCGGGAGACCTCATCACTCTCTACAGCTCCCTGAAAGGAGATTGTAGCCAGGTGGGGGTTGGTCACTTCTCCCAGAATACCAGCAATAGGACAAGAGAGCATGGTCTTAAACGGTGCCAGGGAAGGTTTAGTTTAGATATTAAGAAGAAATTCTTTACAGAGAGGGTAATCAGGCATTGGAATGGGCTGCCCAGGGAAGTGGTAGATTTTCTGTCCCTAGAGGTATTTAAGAAGAGACTGGATGTGGCACTTAGTGGCATGGTCTAGTAACTGTGGTGGTAATGGGTCAAGGGTTGGACTTGATAATCTCAGAGGTCCTTTCCAACCCGGCCGATTCTATGATTCTTTGAAACAAGAGTCTAGTATCAAATATATGTCTTTCAATAGATTCCCTTTTCCTTGACCTTGCTTGTCAGTCCAACCTAGGCCTTAAAAGTAATTTTTTTTGGTGTATGTTTACATAGAAGAAATGCTAAGTAGAATAATTAATTTAATGTCTACCTAGACTTCAGTAAGGTTTTTAAAACCATCTCCCATAAGGTCTTGAAGGAGGAGCTGATGAAATACAAGCTAGATGAGCTAAGACAGAGTGACTGGAACCTGTATGACAGACTGCCTCACAGGTCTGCACTACGTTCAATCCCCTTTAAACATCTTCATTAATGAGCTGGTTTATGGGGTCAAGTGTAACCTCAACAAGTTTACAGATAGCACCTAAATGTGAGGAGTGGCTGATGTACCAGAGGCTCATGCTGGCATCAGGAGGGATCTCCAGTCTGGAGAAACAGTCTGACAGGAGTGCCATGAAGTTCGACAAGGTCAAGTGTAAAGTCCTGAACCTCAGAAGGAACAATCCAATGTAACAGTATATGCTGGGAGCAGACCACCTAGAAAGCAGCTTGGCAGAAAAAGGTTTGAGATCTTAGTGGGCACTAAGTTAACCATTAGCCAGCAATGTGCCCTTACAGCAAAGAAGATTAAAGGTATCTGCATCTGCTTTAGGAGGAGTGCTGACAGCACAGTGAGGGAGAGGATCCCTGCCCTTTATTCAGCCCTGGTGAGAACACACATGCAGTACCTCTTCCAGTTCTGGAAGTTATTTACAATAACTCCTAAACTTCAACAATTTTTTGTAAGTCATCACTTGCCTTTTACAGAAATGATGGCTTCCCCTGAGATCTAGACGATTTTTTTTTTTTGAAAGTTTATGATAGTTCAGTTTTGGGAATGAGACCCCCAGACTACGAGATTCTGTTTCAATTTTGTATATGTATTTTTCCATATTCACTTTTTGCAGTCTGAGAAACTCTGAAATAATATCTTTCTCCTCCTATTATAAAAAAAATATGCTTACAAACATTGCTATTTGTGTTTTAAGATTTCACTGGCAAATCCAAAAATCTAATTTAATTCAAGGGTACACCTTAAATGATTTTTTCCCTTAGCAATACAAATTATTCTTTAAACCTGAAAGATAAATTTGCTTTCTCATCACTTTGGGGGGAGAAAGCATTAGAATTCACATACTGCCCCCTAAGCATTCCATCTAATTTGCTTAGGACTAGAGAAATGACTGCCCTGCTCAGGGAAAAGAGCAATGAATCATATATGTAGGAAATGAAGTTCATTATGCCATCTTGTGCAATCCAGCATTGGTCAAGTCTTTTTAAAACAGAGCTGTATGTCCCATAAGTAACACTTAGGGTTTCATCTAATAACAGAATGCCATTGAACTTCTCTTTTATTTTTTTTTTTTTGTCCCTGTTTAGTCTGTCTTCAGTCAAGATATATTTTATCTTCTCACATGGTAGAAAAATCTATTTCAGCAGCTTATGACTTTGAAGGATATTCTTTGTCTGTTCTGCCAATCAGGATAAAAGCAGTAGTGAGAGAAAGTGATGAGAAGAGTAAATTGAGAGTTTCTATTTATCTTTCTCATAAATATTTTCATAGCATTTTCTTTCTAATGAATGTGAATTCACAAAGCACAGATCACTTTGGCTTTGCTCACCACACAATTCACCCTCAAGTATTTTCCACTAGGACCATATGGATTTTACAAATGGTAGAAACATGGTTTTTGTAGTTGGTTCCTTTGTATTTGCCCTTTACCTGGCAGAATGGAAGTCCTAGAAGTCTCTAAGACTGATCCTGCATAAGATTAGAAAGATACAAAATGCTGATATACAAATATCATGGTTCTGGGATTACTTCAGTGACTGAGCTTGCACAAGAAATTTGAGAAGTTCTGTCCTCATATCATAAGAACCCAAAATCTCAGCCTGAAATCTCAGGACTGGTAGCATATTCCAAAATTATTTGCTTTATTAGAGAACTTCCAAATGGGTGCAGAACAGAGGAGACTAGAGCATTCTGAATGAATGAATGAAATCACTTTCGCATCATTCTTACCTAATAAGTAACATCAGGCATGGAAAGCTTGTTTTAAAGTACAGTTTCAGAACTTAAGTATGAAATCTATTTAGTTTTTAATACCTCAGTGTTAGTTGTCTAAATCCAAATTAATCACTGCGCAGATATTCAGAGGTAAAGATGACCCCATTTCACTCAACCTGTCTTGTACTCTAATCCTTGCAGGAGGTGTTTTACCCTCTAAAAGTGCATGTCTTCCTTGTATTATCCTGGAGGTTACTAATTCCTGAAGATGACAATGGTCTGGGTTGACTCTTTCAGTTTAGACAAATAATTTTCAGGTATCTAAGTTAACTCAGATGAAACCCCTGCAAATACCCAATAGTATTTGAGAAAAAAACTGTATCATTATTGTATTTGAAGTCTCATTCTTTTTCTTTCCTTTTTTTTTTTTTTTCCCAAGGCCTCTATCTCTATCTACATCTCTCAACAGTAAGCATTTGTATGTCACTTGAATTTATTTAAGAAATTTCAAAGAACTTTACAGAGAGTTGTGAGCTATAGAAATTTGCTTTTAAACTACTTATTATATTTTGTATGACTTACAAACAGTACAGTTTCTCTTCAATAAAAATTGTTTCATTTAAAGTTCTACAGATTAATACAAATAGAATTGAAAATTTATAAAAATAGAAGGCACAGCAAAATCTTATCCTTTTTCACATATTATCTGGAAAAAAAAGAGAATACTCCGGCTTCACTGCATTTTCTTCAGGTTGTGTGACCACTATCCAGAACTCAATTTGATCGGTCCATTTTGTGCTGCATCTAATTAACAAAGAAGACTTCCTTCCACTCCAAAAATGAGATGAAGGTATTGCTTTTATGAAGCGTTAGCAGAGCTATTTTACATGTACCAGAATATAATCTTACCCGATGATATGGTGCTTAACTGAAAACTATAAAATGAAACAGAAAGTTAACCAAGGTTCCTATTCAAGATTATTGGGAAATTTGTTAGACATGGGTCATTAATGTAAACTACCTGAGAAGCATTACAGGGACATTGCAAGGTTGACCCTTCTTCCTCTGCAAACGGTATTTTATATTTTTAAATACTCCCCAATAAAACAGAACATTTCTTTTTCAGATTATGACTGTCAAAATGTGAGCTGCTTAACCCTGGTGTTCCTTTAGAACTATTTGTAATACTTTTTTGAAGTCTAAGTTTAGTGTGTATGTGTGACTTACTCAATAATACTTATAACTTAGCTGATTCCTATTTAAGTGGAACTAGACATTATTAGAATCAGTGATGGTATAGACTAAAATAGCTCTGAAAGAGCAATAATGAGGGGCTAGAAGGAAATTGCATGCCCTAGAAAGAACTGTTGAAAATTGAAATATATTGCATAACTTTTTCCTGCATAGTGGATGAGATTATTAAAATCAGATTTATTTTTTACAGATTTTAACTACTCAGAGAAGGGAATCAAAAGACATGTTTTAAACCTCATGCACACCTGCCTTGGAAAACAACTTGAAAAGATGTGGTTCTTGTGACCCTTTTCTGCACATGACAGGAACTAAACTGAAAGGGTACTTAGGGTTTTAAAGAAGGAGGCAGCTTAGCAACTGGTCAAATTTTAAGTGCAGATTTCCCTCTTGAAGGGAAAATATGTATCAGAGACATCTCTATGTTTCGAACCCCATGAAATACATAAAACATTTAACCTCTCTAACCATTTGCTAACACAGAAAGTAATCCTTACCTTTGTCATAGGAACATACCTAAAGTGTTATGCGCCTTTGTTTTTTTCTTTCTCCTCATCATTCAAATCCTAAGTGATAATTATACATTGGGATAATGAATAAGGGTTGTTGGATCTTGCAGACAGGGAATGTATATGCTGTATTCAACAGTTTACAGACTTAAAGGCCCCTTGATACAAATTTGTATCATGCCATTAAGTATTTGGATCTCCATTTCAACTGAAAGAATACACAAAAAATCAATCAGAAAAGTATTTCTCACTTTGCTACATATCAGAAAAGGCTCTAATTATTAATGCAAATAAGTGATTAGAATAAATTATGGCTTCAGGTACCCTTATTTTACATGAAAAACAAAGAAATCATGAAATTTCAGCTAAGCATACTTCAACACCAACAAAAATAGTTCTATATTCATATTCTTTTCAAAGGTTGTTGAGACCTGTTATACTCTGTGGATGTTTATTAGTAGACAAATCTGCCAAATCTGGGAATCAGAACTCAAGACATATCCCTTTATTCCCATAACAAATCTTATAGTTCAAATTCAACCTGCTCTTACCCATAAATGGAACACAATCATAAATACAAGCATCTGCATGATTTAGGCAATTACAAGACCAGTATTTTTTAATTCAGAACACACATTATGAATCCAGCAGATAACTTATTAACTCTAGATATTCATTTAGTAGAGATTAAAGGAAAACCTTTTCTAGATAACAGGATCTCTGCATGAAACCTCTCCAAATCCAGTGTACAGTTTTTGCGTAAGAAATTATCCTGGTGAGAAAGTTCTCAACAGTAACCTAGCCATACAACACCAGCAGAGATATTGGAAAAATCGGTTTTGATTACTGTAATAGCTGACACATCTATATAATAGAAGATACTTTCCCTAGTCTCAAATTTATTTATTTTTTTTACCTATAGAGAAGTGGTAACTTCTAAAAAATGCAACCCTATGGATATACCTATCTTCTATATAATTTAATTACAAGCTTTAATTGGCCAAGTAGCTCTCCAGCATCCCCTCTTCTCCTCTGTACAACTCCATTTCCCAAATTTAGGATCATTACCTCACAGTCTTATCCCACTGCTTGAATGCCATGGCCAACAACACAGTCCCACAGGGGAACAGACATATCCTTGGAGGCAGTGCAGCAGGTCAGAAGAAAAAAGAAGGGGGTTGTGTTGTAAAGAATGTTTGCAAAAGTGGTGGGAAATGGAGATCCTGGTGTTTTAGGAAGGTGAACAGGGAAGCAAAGAAGGTAATGGTGTGTAATGGTAGTAAAGCTAAGACACAAAATGTTTGCCTCAAGATCCCTTTTTTCTGTTAATCAAAGCATAAATGATGCATACAGTCTTACACACTGTCTTTGTAAACATTTCTCGCCATTTTAGCTTTCCTCTTTACCTGTTTGCTAGTCTAATTTAGGCTTCCTGGAAACAATAATTCAACTGAACCAAACAAAGTCATCAGATGCTGTTGTCTGGCTAGAGAAAGGAAAAAAACCCAACCAATCACATACCCTCCTACTTTAAACAAGCAGAGTAAATACAGTAAATGCAAGGTAGGGGAGCGGGATGTTAAATGTGGTGGTTTGGGTTTTTTTAGCAATTTAATAACAGGTGGACAAAAGACCATCAATGGAAAAGCTTTCATGTGGTAAATATTCGGTTTCATAGTAGTACACTGGGATTTACTACACCAGGACTTGGACATTTATGCAGTCAAACTCCATAGGGCAGTGTTCCTTGTCTAAGATGAAAAGTAGAATAGAAAGTTCAGGAGAAACTTCATACACCAAAACTAGTAGCATCCACAGCCCACTGTGTTGTGGCTGCACAGTCTACTGTGAGCACAGCCACACTTCCTGCCACTTAATGCTGCCTAACCATACCAAAAACTTTCACAGATCTCAGGTGACTTAAGCCCAGCAGGTCACCATTCCTACTATAGATTCTAAAAGCCACCAAGAAAAGTTGAAATCTAGCAACATGGAATCAATTTGAATAATGAAATTTTTATTTTCCCTTCATATCTTATTTAAAGTATTCCTAAAGGAGGGAGGAAAAGCCAAATTATGAGTAAATTTAAGTCAGAAGTTCACCAAAGGAGTTGACAACCTCTGTTGACTTTGCAGTTGAATTTGTTTCTTCATATTGTTTTGAGAGGTAGTAGCAAATCTATGTAGATTGCTTGCATCCTCTTGAGTATTACCAATACAATATTTAAATGCTTATCTTAAAAGAAGCTTCAGTGCAGCCAACAAGTATTTCCTAATGTTCATATAAAATCTGCAAACTAAAATCCCCTCCTCATCTCCACATATTGATATTACTGCAAACAGCACTATTTTTTCTTTTTCTTTTTTTTTCTTTTTCTTTTTTTTTTTTTTAATGGTTCTTGGGAATGGGAATCAAAATGCGTGTAAAAGAAAATAAAAACTGAGGGACTGTAGAATTTTTTCAGGAAAAACACTTAGATGCTATTCCAATAATTTTTACCTAATCTTCCTGATTCTCTTCTGGGGGGTTCAAATGCTACATAGAAGAGGAAGTTTGTACACAGTTATTTGAAAATTTATTCTTTTATCCTTGATGTAAACAAAATGTATTCTTCATGTTCTGTAAAAAACTGCATTAAGATTTGTCTGAGAAGACAAATTTTAATTGTAAAATTAAATTAAATTTAATTAATTAAATTTTACAATTTTAATCCTTAAATTAAAGAAGTAAACAGAATTATATCTCTATAGCAATGTTTGAATTTTAATTACATGCCACTATATATATATAACAGTACTGTTAATCTTTGATGGCAGCAGATGTTACACTATAAGTTACAGCCTTTCAAATTTGATTTTTAAGGGTGGTGGTATGTCTTCAGAAGGGACACTTTTAAAGTGTATAGAGTTTTCTCTAAAGGTTAGGTTAAAATAGTAAAAGAAAATATTTTTAAAATATTGCATTAATTAGTAATATTACTTTTTATTTCTCAAGGCAGGGTCTCTGTAGTTTGTTAGGAGAAAGAATTGATGAGGTTTGAAGGGGTAATTGATTAGAACTAATGATTTTTTTGAAGGGGTTAAAACTGACAAACTTCTCTGCCAAGCCACAGAAAGGCTAAAGTTTCTGTATGCATTGTATGTAAATTATACTAATTTTTAACTCTTTCTTTTTTTCAGATTTGAGGGGCCCAGACCATCCACAGAGGATGCCAACTGTTAAAGTCTTCTCTTTAGCTTTTGGTACGGAAGATAATTCACACCATTATTCACATCCATTTCTTGGAAAGATTTTACCAATAAGAATTTAGACTACAGCAGAAGTGAGATTGCTGCATGTGCTCCTTGACACTCCAAGAATCTTGAACTCCACCAATTCATGGCCATTGCAGTCCAGGCTGCTCTTAAGCTTCCCATTCCCTCCAGCCCCTCCTTGCTGGTGAGAACAAGGTCAACCACAGGACCTCTCCCCAGTGGCTCTATCAGTTGGAGAAGGAAGTTATCCTGAATGCTCTCCAGGAACCTCCCCAATTACTTGTGTGCTGCTATGTTGTCCTTTCAGCAGTTATCAGAGTGTTGATGTACCCAATGAGGCCTAGGACCTGTGAACTTTAGGCCACTCCTAAACTGTCTTTGGAGGGCCTCATCTGTCTGTTTTTTCTCCAGGGGTAAACTGTAGCAGACCACCACTACAATGTGGTCAGCTTCTCATCTATGTACAGGCCGTACCCTTTGTGATTCACCTGGTCACTGACATAGAAGGTAACAAACAACTCCTCCTCATCTCCACTGCCTGTCCTTCCTAAAGAGGCTGTATCCTTCCATTCCAGCGTTCCTGTCATAGGAGTCATCCCACTGCATAGGATTTATTTGGACAGTTATAAGTTCCATTTGGTAGTTGTAATAATATTGTTTCTAAGATTTGCTTGGAAGTTGCTTTCGCCAGTTAGATGTGAGAACAACATTTTTTCGAAGTGCCTACTCTAACTAGCCCATTTGAGAGGAAAGCTGAGAAGATTGTCTATCACATAGCTCCATGTTTACTGTCACAGCCCATGCATTAAACAGAACTTATGGATGTAGTCAGAGCAGAAAGTGGTGAACATCGTTACCTCTAATTAAAATGATTAATTACTCTAATTAAATTTACAATATTTGTCCAGGGAATTATACTGTATGTTGAACTGAGACAGAATCACAGAACCACAGAATACACTGAGTTGGAAGGAACCCACAAAGATAATTGAGTCCAGCTCCTGGCCCAGCACAGGACCATCGCCAAGGGTCACACCATGTGCCTGAGAGTATCATTCAAATGCTTCTTGAGCTCAGACAGACTTGGTGCTGTGACCACTTCCCTGGGAAATCTGTTCCTGTGCTCAAACAACCTCTCAGTGAATATTTTTTCCTGATATCTAACCTAAACCCTGTTACTGGTAATCAGTGTGAAAAGATTATTCCCAGCCCCTCCACAGACACTACATATAAAAGCTTTTTCTATTGTGCTTTTTTGTTTAGAAGTTTGTTCTAGTCTCTAGAGATACTTTGCTTGAAAAAAGAAAAACTTTCTTCCTTGTAACTCATGGGTTGGATTCTTTGAAAGACACACTCAATATTTTTTCAAAGAATCAATAGAATAACTCTGATTAAATATACATAGTTTAACTTAGCACATTTACGGTGAAAATGTTGCATGATATGCCGGATTATAATTTGCAAAGAGTGAAAGATCACCTGGGATGCAAATGTCTTACTTCTTCAGGGAATCAACCAAGAAAAGATAGGAAAGACAATGCAATGTTGAGATTCTGATCCCATGAACTAGGAAAGTTAAGATTTTATAGAACTCTCTAATTTTTTTTACTTACTTAATCTTTTAAATGTAATGTTCATATATGTAAAAACTTTTATAGTACTTTGTTTTTTTAAATGATTGCAATTTCCAATAATGTATTTGTCCAACATGTTAAAGGGTTGTAACTACGTTCTTTCATTTTATCAGAATTATAATTTCATGTGCAATTTCGTGGAATTTAGAAATAGCTTATCATTTGGACTTCTGAACCTTTCCAATGAACTCCTAATGCAAAACAACAAGGATATAGTTAAACTGAGGATACGGCTTTGTGACACAATATAGCATAGCACATCTGTGTTCACCAATGAGACACACAATGAGAGAATTTTTATATATATATATAAATATATATACATGTTGAGGAATACATTCGGTGCAGGTAGCTGAGTGAGCACCTGCGGTGAGATCTGCAGGGTGAGCTCTGGGTGTTGGGACCCTGAGGCAAGAGGCTGTGACCTGCTGACCCTTTGCACAACAAAGGGCACAGGGACCTATGGCCCAGCCAGGGGACACTCAGAGACAGGGCAGAAGCCTAGAACCGAGGAGGAAGAGCCCAGCACTTAGATGTATGTGTATAAAAGCCCATAGTTTCCTTTATTCAGGGTCCCTCCTAGAAGGCACTAGCTCAAGCTGTTATTTAGCTATTGCACCAAGATTAAATTATTTTAAGGACTGAGACTTCTGACACAGTCGAGTCATTAAGGAAACTCGGTCTGACTGTGTGAGTGTGGTGTGTGTACCTGTGAAGGGGCCTCAGTCCCGGCTCAGATGGTGTGAATGTGACTGCCCTAATGGATCCTGCATGTTGAGACAGGGAAGTTTCCTTAACATATTGTCACAATGAGTGTCACGCATGCAGAGCAACACTTAAAAGTTAGGTGCCAGACTTCATTAATGAGTCTTTGTAGTGCTGAAACTATTTCAGTGCTCTGAGCAACTAATGGGGCATGCTAACTGTACAATGCTTTTACCACATCTTGCAAAGTAACTGAGGGAAAGATGAATGGTATTGAGCATCCTTAAGGTAAGGCAGACCTTGAGTAAACAACTTCATCTATATTGTCTTGATTCCCACGTCTGATGACGCAGACTGAAGTAGAAGCAAACTGCCAAAGGAAAGGATATACCAGATCATACTGGTATCATCTGTACTTCATCACAGGTGGAACAGTTCTCCATTGAACTTTGTATTTATATAGTCAGGGGTTTTTATGGCACACATCATGTTCACCAGTTGAACCTCAACCCTGAGTTTTAGCTACTCCTGATTTAAGATTTAAATTCAGTACAGCCTGGACACAGGACCTTGGCTTGGTTTTGTTAAGAAAGTTGGTATGAAGGACTAAGTACATGACCTACAGCAACATAAGATAAGCAGGAAACAAAGTATAATAGTTCAGATGGTGACAAAAAAGATGCAAGAGGACAAATACTGATAAGAGACACCATAAAAAACTAATCCAAAAAAAGCCTCCAAAAGAGGTCAGCAAGATGCAAGGGAGATCAACATTTCCCCAACTGACTTGCTTGAGTTGCTTATTGAGTGTTTTTGGAGGGATTAATCTTCAGTATCTACTATGTGAACCTGTCAATAAATACCTTTCTTTCAGAGTTCCTCTGTAAGCATTAAAGGACACTTCAACATAAATGACCTAAAGAAGAAGGACTACATGTCAGTCTTCCTGATGGATAGCATGTGAACCTGTTAGCACTGTTAAAATAGCTGATCCATGCTGGAAAATTCTGTTTAACCCTCGTAAAAATGTGCAGCCCGTTATTTATACTGCCACGTCCAATGCTTCAGTTCCTGATGCCACTTCTACTGTTCCTCTCGTGCTGTGACTGGGAAACCATGACAATACCTGAGGGCCATTATTGTGTTATCCTCATCCTTTGAGATAAATCAGACAAATCTAGCCATCCTGGAGAAGGTTCAAATCTTCTGGATATTGGAGGCATCGACCAGAGCATCCAAAACTGCCAAGAAGTTGTTTGTTACTTTCTTGAGTTTTCCGACATATTACTTATACAAAACAGCCATTTAAGGGCTTTCAGGACTCTCTCTGGAATTTCTTATTAGAAGGATCTATTTGGTTTGGTTATAATGGTCTCACAAACATTTCTTAAAATAATTGGTCAATAACTAAACTATTATGACAGAAAATTGAAATTCACTAGTTCTTATAAATTTCTAACAATGCATGTCTATGGATTTAATTAACCATCTTTTGCAGTATGTCCAAAAAATACCTGGTTTTATCATGGGGCTTTTACAAAAAATCCCACTGCAGAGCTTACTATGATAGCACTTGTGCTACAATTTAAGGGTTAGGGTCATGTAACACAAAGTTTCTCACTTGTGTGAGTTTCCAGTGTAAGCATAGAGTAATTGTAAAAAAAATAGTTTTAAAACAGACAAAAAGTTCAAAGAAAACATTGCATGACAGAATTGGTTAAGTACTGCATAGGTCTATAATTCCTAACAGTGGTAGGGTACATGTATATGTATGCTCAAATGCTCTCCACTATTGCACAGCCTTTTATAGTGGTCACAGGAAAAAGGAAACTTAAGAAAGCACAAAAAAAAAAAAAAATTTGGTTTTCCTTAATTAGTTGCTCACCTGCTGGCTATGTGGAAAGAAAGCAGTACCCAAACAAGAATTATTAACAAAATACAGGAGATAAATTTACTGTAAAGTGAAGTTTTATTCTTTTGAGAGTAATAGTAAAAATTCCCATTGTTCTCAATGAGAGTGAAATTTAGCCTACAGCTTATATGACATTCATCAAAATATTCATAAGTTGTAATATATGATTTAATAGAAATATCTTTCATATTTCATTAATATGTCAAGGTGAAAACTAATGGACTAGAGATATCATGAGTTTAAGAGCAGCTTTTTTGCTCATGTTTGACATTTCTCTCCTTGAACCCTTTATACTTTCTGGGTTATGTAGAACAATCACATTATTTAATTTGTTCCCCCATTCAAAAAAACTCTGGAAATACAACTGAGTGAAAGAAGTGGAAAGACATGTTCCAACTTTTGGGGGATTGAAACAAGCAAATGTCACTGATTTAGAAACACTCCTTGTGCAGGAGCCTTTGCCAGTAGCAATAATTTTACCATTTATAATGATTGCCTCAAGTTGCACATGGCAAGCAGCACTCCACCCAGCACTGTGACCTGCAGGAAACCATTCCATTTGTAAAAGGTCAAACATTCTTTGCCTTAAGCTTTTGAAATGAAGCAGAGAAAACAATTTCAGGGCTATTTACTACCCAGTTCTCTGACAGTTTTTGTCCTAGCTTCCTGTAAAAGATATTTGCTTTTAGTTACAGTCCTTTAAGTAAATATGATGCTTGTGGCCACAAAAAAAAAAAAAAAAAAAAAAAAAAAAAAAAAAAAAAAAAAAAAAAAAAAAAAAAAAAAAGTATTTGCTTTGGTTTTTTTGAGTCATAGACCTTTTATCTTGTTTCTAAAGTCATAAAGTATGCCTGGTTTTTCTTTTTTTTTGCTTAGGGTTAATGACTGATGCCCTTTCTATACATTTTAGGTAATCAGATAAGAATTCAGATGACCACAGAATAATGCTAGCAATGCATAAAAAGGTTAAAAAGGTTTCTAATGGTTTTGCTACTGATGTAAGTATGTCCACGCTCCAAATCAAACAAAAATTTTTATTACCAAGTTCCACTTTTATGCTGCATTTTGAATCCTCATCTTTGCTGCTGACTTTAGGGGAATATTTTGAAAAGAGATATAAACTCCCTTCAGTGCTATTTAAACACAAAGGTACATACATGACCAATATAATGTTTAAATAGACAATTGAATCCAGAAAGAATCTTAACTTAACAAGGAAAATAAGAGTACAAAATCTACCAAGTAAACCCCAACTCGCTAAATGAAAAAAATGCAATGTCTTATTCATATTCCTGTGCATATTATTACAAGACAAAATCACAAGAAATCTATGGTGAACCTAAAGACTAGCAAGCCTTTTCAGTGTATCAGAAAACCATGGCACAACAGAAAACTGCTGGCACAAAACTTTACCAATGGCAAAGGGAGACGTAATGACAAGAAAAGTGTATGCCATAATAATAGTAAATGAGCAAGAGATACTGCCAAAGTTTGCGATAATATTGCCCACAATATTCTATATCCCAGAAGTATCAGTCACTTGCATAAGCATCCTGATTCTTCCCTCAAAACAGAAAAACTTCTACAGTATCCAGCAACACTTTACTTTCCAGAATTTCCCTTGTTGTTTCTACTGCTTCCTTTTGAAAGCACCCTTAAAGCACCATCAGGTTTATGACTCCATAAATCTGCAAGAAAGGATTACAGTGAAATAACAGTCATCTGCTTCTAAACTAAAACTCTATCATAACACTGGGGGCTGATATCTATAAACTTGTTAAAGCCTACAAGTAAAACATTAAAAGGAGGGAAAAAATCTTTCCACAACATGATGTATATGACATAATTATGATGTTAGTAAAAGTCTTCAGTGTAACCGTGAGAGAAAAATAAAGAATAAAGAAGTTTGAAATAAGACACTGGCAGGACACTGAAATTTGACTCTACAAGAATTAGCGTTGTACAGAATATTCTTCTGAATTCTTTTCATTATTACTTCATTTCATCATTGTCTCATGACTACTGAGATTCTTTTCCAATATTATCCTATTTTATAATCCAGAGGTCTGAATTTTCTTCATATCACAAATGTCTGTTTCACTTTGGGTGCTGATATTGCCTTTGTTTGTGGCAAAAGTCATCTGACTACTACTAACGTAGACTTTAGGTTGCTGATTGTGGGATAATTTGTACAGGATTGCCTAAAAAATCATAATTCAGTGGAATTCTCTGGTTCTCATGCTGACAATTCAATGCTGTCATGTTGCCATTTTAGTCCTATAGAAAAGTAAAGTTCAAACTATTTAGTTTTAACATCATCCAGCCTGACCTTTAATGTTTCTGGAGGTAGGGCAAGCCCATCCAGTATCTCACCATCCTAACTGTAAAATATGTCTTCCTTTTATCTAGTCTAAATCTACCCTCTTCTAGTTTATAACCATTACCCCTTGTCCTATCACTAGAGGCCATACCAAAAAGCTTATCTCCATCTTTCTTATAAGCCTGCTAAAAGTACTGAAAGGCCACTAGGAGGCCTTCACAGAGCCTTCTCTTCTCCAGGCTGTACAACCCCTACTCTCTCAACCTTTCTTTATAGGAGAGTAGTTCCAGCCCTCTGACCATTTGTGGCTCTCCTCTGCACCCACTCTAACAGTTCTTCTGCTGGGGACCTCAGAGTTGGTCACAGTACTCTGGGTGGAGTCCCATGAGAGTGAAGTAGAGGGGGAAAATTACATTCTTCGACCTGCTAGCCATGCTTCTTGTTATGCAGCCTAGGATATGGTTGATTTTTTGGGCTGCAAGTGCACACTGCCATCTCACATCCAGCTTTCTGTCCACAGGCACCTCGAAGACCTTCTCCACAGGGGTGCTCTAAGTCTCTTATTCCCCAGCATGTACTGATAGTGGGGGCTGCCCCAATCCAGGTACTGCACCTTGCACTTGGCCTTGTTGAATCTCTTGATATTGCCATAGGGTCACTTCTCAAGTTTGCCCAGGTCCCTCTGGATAGCATCCCATCTTTCAGGTGTGTCAACTGCACCATTCAATTTGGTGTCATCTGCATATTGGCTGAGTGGTTGATCCCACTGTCTATGGCATTGATGAAGACATTAAACAGTACTGGCCCCAGTACAGTCTGCTGAGGGACACTCCTTGTCACTGAATTCAGGACACGTCAGGCAGAAACTTTATTACCTATGGTCATAATGAGAGAACCTTCCAAGTTATTGCAGAGACCCAGACTATATAGTGTTTCAGAAAAAAAAAAAAAATGTCAGTGTTAGCAAATCCAGGTATCCATCCCTGGGACAGACTTCTCAAGCACCTTGGTACTGCCACAAATTAAAGAAGGAGTCAAACAGTAATAATGTGACAATACGGAGAGATGGTTCTTGGTGGAGCCTATAGGATTGGTACGCTCACTGTCATCTTAGCCTAGAAACAATCACTGACTGTTATCTTGTAGCCAAAAGGAGTTTTTTTAGTTAAGATAAACTTAGAATATCTTTCAAATCTTGAATATTAATAATTTTACCACCACGCTATCCTTGATGATAGTTATTTTATAAGAAGGAAACGAGAAGAAGAAAGAAAAATAGTGAAGTCCTCTCATTATCCATTCCCTAAATCCAAGACATCTGTATAGGAATAAGCGATAGATATTTGATTTACAAGACCTATGGAAAGCATTTTTCAAGAGCCAGATTTAGAATTTGAGGATTGCAGTGAAATGTAACCTGGTAGAGGCAAGACACCTTATTCTAGGCCTGAACATAACCCTTACTACTAACTTACTCTAATTCACTCGTCACTCTACAGATTTGCTTACTCATGTTTTCCACATGTATTATTCTTTGTCTTTTCTGTTCTTCTCCTGTCTTGTCTTTCCACAGTAAGTAGCAAATGATTCATTTGTAACACTCTCTTCATTTGGATTAGCCTCTTTGTGTTTAATTGATTTTCTGACTTTTTAAAGGGATGTTTTTCAAGATTTCTGTCTTTTTTCTTTTACCTGAATCCCTCCTAACCTTTCTGAGTAAAATAAAAACTTTTCTGAACTTCTGAATTTTCTTGGGCTCAAATATCACCTTCAAAACCTCTCAAGTTTTGCTGCTGTCTTTGCAAACTTATTGTATTTTTCTTCCATAGACAGCATCCACACATAAAGTAATATGTCATTTTGTTGTATCATCTCGCAGTAGCTATTGATATTCTCTTTTTTTTCTCAAACTCATTCAACATTTCCAATAAGAAAAACTGAAAGATTACATTGCTTTGTATCACTTGTTAATGCAAACGAAGAGCACCAAATTCTCAAAGAAAAGTGTTATTTGTCAAGATAACCTCATAGAAGGTAATATAATCTAAAGTTTATTGCAATATTTCTTTCCAGAGTGAGGGTACCTGCAAGCCTCCTTAATATTCTGCATAAAATAAAATAAGGACATAAGTGAACTCACTGTATTGTTGTTTGGAGTTTTGAGCATCATATTCTGTTTCTTCATGCATGCTTGAATCAATGCATGCATGAATGAATCAACCTAGATAGAAGACTCCCACTCTGTATTTTATGTGTGCAGTGCTCAGGTATTGTTTTGTAGATAGTGTTCTTTTATAGTCTAAATACATTTACATACATAGTGAGGACTGGTTTTAACTATCAGCACAGTATAAGTGCTTCAGCACTTGTACCTACAACATTATGAGAAGATAAAAGGTTTATTTATTCCGAATGTTTTTAACAACTGTTACTGCATGAATGCCCTTAAGATCCTGATGTCCACATTACTTGTTGCAAGGGATTTGTCTTATATACTTTTCTATTAGACCAGTAAAATTTGGGTAAACAAGCTAAAATCTAAAATTGATTGGAAGTGACAAAAGAATCTGTCAGTGTCCTTTAAGCACCTTTGGGAATACAGCAGAAAAATAATCCTCCTTCTCATTATTGTCCACTGAAAGAAAAACAGACATGTGCCTTAATGTGGGAGAAATGAATCCTCAAGTCACAAAATTCAAATCCTGATAGCAAATACCGAAAAATCAATATTACATATCAACCTGAAGTGATCTAACAAAATACAAAACAAGCAATCACATATCAAGGCAGACTGGACTGGTAAATCTGAGATACTAATTTTGTCCTTAAGAATTAGTAATTATTTAAAAAAAAATAGTAACATATCATTCTAAAGCAGAATTATTTTGTCTTTATTTTTTATTTTATTGATCTTATTTCAATGTTTTCTATGTAGTTTAAAATAATAAAATTGTTAGAAGATCTGGCACAAAGAACACAGGTTTCCCCCCCATTACTTGCAGGTGTTACATTTCAAGGTCATTGAAAGTTGCCAAAAATACTTTATGTCAAAAAGTGTGATCTAATTCTTCTTCCTTGATATAAGATTGGTCCTAACATTCCGGCAAATCAGGTTTACTATGCTGCTTCACTGCTTAATGTGGCCTCAGATTAATCTACAAAGTGTCAATAAATCATAAACTCTTTTATTCATGCTCAAAGTGCATTCAATCAATTTTACCCACTACTGAGCTTCTAGTATTATCAAACATCTGATCTATCTTTGTGCATTTACTAAATAATTTAGGAATATGATATTGAGTGATTATACATTATTTCGGAGCACATGAAATCTATAGTTATAATAAAATTTCTCAAGCTTACAAAAACTTGTTAATTTGTTGTTGGAAGATATGAATAATATGTTTCTTAACAGAGAACAAAAGGTAGCTTTTACATAAAAAAAGGTCTACTTATACAAAAAGCCTTTGTTAACATGTTTCTGTGTTATACCAAGGTTCCAATCTACATGTCATTTTCCTACTCTAAGATTTCAGACTAGCCTGTAATATTCAGACAAAAGAGGTAGAAAAGCCTTATGATGCCTTATTACTTTTATTCTTTCATTTAAAAGATGGCATAGTAATAAGAAAGGTGCACAATAGGCAGATAGAAAAGATAATTGGCATGAAATTTGGCTGAGGTGCACTGGAAGAGTCCAAAGGAAGAGGGTGCTCCTACACCTACTGAGTCTATCTATTCTATACACCTTTCTATGCAGCCTTTTGTTTTGGTCGTACAACAGGAGATTTCAATAAAATGTAATTTTTAATTTTTTCTCATCCCATGAAGGACTCAACTGTTCAGTGGCATTGATAGGGAATATTTAAAATTAGTGTGACCAAGTAAGAGAAAAAGAGGCTGACAAAATGGTTGTATCACTTACGATGGAAGGTGCTGAAGATTGTTCTTGCAAGAGTTCATAACATCAGATAGTATTTTCTACAAACTGTAGACTGACTGATACAGTACTACCACAGTTCGATGTGAACAGAGTGAAGTCAGAATCATGAAAGTCTGGGCATTGCCTGACCTGTTATCTCAGTTCTTTGTTTGCTTTAAAGAATTAAATAATGCCTGACCTCGTCCTCCAGAAAAATGGGTATAGGTACTTACCGTCAGGATCTTGATGGAAAAAAAGAATCTAAGGTATGCTAGAGGGAAGCAGAACACTCTCTGTTGAATGCTCTCTATTTGCTGAAATTGGCAGTTCCATGTTTTGTATTAAAATTTTTTGGGGTGGCAACCTAAAGAGATTTTTTTTCTTACTGCTTCTACAGTTATTCCAAGATTATATCCAGGCACCCAGCGAATAGTTGGAAAATCAAGACTGTGCCTTGGGGCAGGACAGCCCACCATAAATCCTGTCTTGAACATTCAAACTGCTAGCATAATGAGTTTGAAATGCATTTGAAATTATAAATTTGAAATTGAATTTTAAATTAGATTTATGACACCTGTAAAAACTTAGTTCTGACTCCACACTCACATGTGTAGTTATTTGTGTTCTGTGCTACTTTTGAATTCATTAATAAGTTGAAAAACGTTTAGTGGGACTGGCAAACCTAGCAGGCATAAAGAAGAGTCAGAAGAAGTTAAAGTATTACGAAATCTCGATGGAGATTGTGATGGGCAGAGCAAGAAGGAAGACATGTAAAATTCCTTTGGAGTAAGGAAAATACCATACAACTCAGAAAAGTCAGAAACAATGCTGATAAAAAATTTAGACAGACGAAAATCATAGAAGAGATACGGGAAACACATTGCTCATAGAAACAGATTATGTTGTCCTTTCCTCAACACAGAATTAATAGTTGAATGCTTTAATGAGGTTTTATTTTACTAAGACTTCATTACATTTTCAAGACCTGCTACTACAGAACATTTATTAGCACATTATGAAGTGTTATAAATAATTGAAACTAAGCTGCCTTTGTCAGTTGAATAAGTGCTTGCAATACATAATTATTACATTTTTTGCCCTCCCTCAGTAGTCTGTAAAATTCAAGAGTTTACATTAAACGTGGAGCTTCCTAGACCAGTGCAGACACTCCCTTACTGAGCTGGCACTCCTGGCTTTGCCAGCTTGGGACAGGTGGGTGGTAACTCGCAAGAAGGGTTCTCCTCCTGGGTACGCAGTTTCCCTGGAGTCTCCTCTGTACTTGTCTCACAGTGACAGAATAACTCAGAGAGAGCTTATTTGGTGCAGTTTAACATCTGAGGGATGTTGTTCCACTGGGCAAAGTAGCATCCATTTTGTAAATCCTGAATGCAGGAAGGAAACTTGAAGGGATGCTCTCCCGTTAGGAGGGACTGCCTCTCAGTAAGTTTTGATTGCTGCAAGTGACACAAAAATTATCTGAGGACTGTGAAAATAATGAAAATAATATCCCAGATTCTGTCCCTTATGACACAATCTCATCCCACATTAATTATTAGATGGCATAATTTTTTTGTATTTTGATGTTCAGCATGCCATCTCTACTAGAAAGGCAGTAACTTGTGTATCATCCTGATTGATTCAGTCATTCCTTATTTAGTTCAGAGAGTCAATCAATATTTTGTATAATGTGGTGTGTGCTTTAATAAGCAGAGAATTGCCTTCTAAATAGTTTCTTAGGCACTAAATATAAAGCTACCATATCATTTATTATTCCAGTTTGATAAGCCACTGTGCTTGAACTGGTCATTGATTAAGCAGAGCTTTAGTCTCAGATTACAATAGAAATTAGGTTGCTATTCCTTTAAAACAGTAGCTGCAAAAATCTAAACAATTCTTTCATTCCTATAAATTCCAGGAACTGAATATGGTTTCGTATCCAAGGCAAACAAAACCATGATGATATTTTCCAGTGTTTTAAATAAGTATATTTCTTCTGTTGTATATGCTGTGAAAACACTCATGTTAGAGAACCACTTATCAGGTAAGAGTTCTATATTGCCAAGTGTTACACCTGGAAAAGCCACCTAAAATTTGTAGTTATTGTAGTGAAAACTTAAGGCATCCTGTTAGTGTTTCATAGGCATACATACAAGTGTTTCCCATACTTGAAAATGTATGTACAGTGTACGTGAAAAAGATTAAAATCTTCTACAGAAACCAGCATATGTAAATTATTTTTGTTATTGTTGTTAAATATAACTATACGTTTATTTTCAACTGTATTTACTGAAGATTTTAGTCAAAGTTATTAAAAATACATTAATTCACATGATAATTTAACTTCCTACAAATTTTTATTTACAAAAAACGGAACAGTAGCTTCTGATTGGTGTGTAACCTGAAAAGCTCATTGATGCTGAAAGGTAGTTTGGAGTTGTACATCCCATTTTAGATTAAGGTAGAAACCTTTCTTTATACATCTTTAACACTGAGGTATTTACATGAAAACAAGTTCTATCTGTCAATTCTTGCAAATTCAACTGTTTCCGATACTTTTTCTCTAACCCGCATCATGATGTGCCTCTGGTGTCAAAATTTGTTGCTGCGAAAACAATTATCATATCAAAAAACAAGATTACCTCAGGTGAGGAATAATCAGGAGGAGTAGATAAACTCTTCTGACTATGAGATACCATCAGATGCGTACAGGAAATATTTAAAAAACCAAAGCTTTTTTATGCTTTTAAGATGATAAGATTTAATTGAAGATCCATCGATCTATTTGTCTTCCCCTGGAA
This sequence comes from Empidonax traillii, assembly GCF_003031625.1. Classification (NCBI taxonomy): domain Eukaryota; kingdom Metazoa; phylum Chordata; class Aves; order Passeriformes; family Tyrannidae; genus Empidonax; species Empidonax traillii. Next base: position 4,391 of record NW_020955632.1, on the reverse strand, counting down.
AAAAGATTATTATCTTCAGGTGTTGCATGATAGCTTGAGCAAAAACATTTTTAAAGTGAAGGAGAGAGGAAAGAATACTTTCTGCTAAAAAGCACTGTATGAGGAAATTTTCATACAATGTAAATCAAATACTCTTCTTACTGGAATGATACATGCACTTGACCTTCAGTACACAGTTTTGTGTATCTGCAAGTTAGATCAGGCAAAGGACAACTTCAGTGGCCAAGGTTTTGGGTGAATTACTAGTTCTTGCTGAAGAATCCTGGATCAATGAAAGTATATTTTCACAGAAATATATTCTATTGTGGGAGAAATGCCCAAATTTTATTATGTTGTCTATTACATGAGAGAAATTAAAATTTTTATTCTCTTCTTAGAGTGCTGAAATTTCACTATTCAAGAACTATTTATGTGTGTCTGTGCAATCACTCTCAGACAGTCAAGATCCCAGAGCATCTTAACTGCTTATAGGGCTTTTTTTCTCTCAATGTTACATTGGGAATCTTTCAAAATGCCAGCTAAAGTAATTAATTGTGACAGGACTAAAAATGATCCAGCAATAAATCCTGAAGAAGAGTTGGGAATGGAGGAATGATGCTGAGTCTGGGAAGGGTGGGGTAGGAGGAAGGTGGTTTAGAGGGGTTTTGTCTTTGTTTCTCACCAGCCCACTCCACTTTAATTTTTTTTAACTGGCAATAGATTTAATTAATTTTCCCCAAGTCTATATTTTACATGACAGTAACTGGTAAGGGAGCAAAGTCAACCTAACATGTTCATGTAGTTATCCTGAAAAAAATAGATACTGCTGACACACCGTGGATGACTAGGACCTTACATGACTCCTCTATGTCTTATCACAGACTAATATACTTGTTAGATTTTTCTCACCTCTGACTCATTTAGAGAGTACAAGAGAGGTCTAGCTATGACTGCATGCTGCTATGTCTGAAACCATTTGACTTCTCTGACAGAGAGAGGGGAAGAAGGTGAGAGGAAGAAAGGGCAAGTGCAAGAGAGGAAGAAATATAGAAAGGAGTTGGCTGTGCCTTCCTTTGCTGTGCAGACTGGGAGTGGGATCCTCTTTCCTAAACCTCAGCATTTAGTGTCATTCAAGGTCACTTCATCACTCCTATGTTACTGCATCTGGCCTCTGACCACCACTCCAGAAAGGGACATTTGCCTCATTTCTGCCACTCTGGTTTGGCTATCCTGAACATATATATGTATGTATGTATGTATGCATATGTATAATCTCAAATGGCCCTGAGCATATACATTTATTCAAACAAATCATGACTCGGCTCTTTATTGAATGTAATGGAAGTGTAGGCACCTAGAACAAATTTATGTATCTTAACTTCCAACTCAATCCCACTCCTACATTTTTCTATATTAGTCTCAAACAGAATTCTGCTTTCATAAATCTACTTGTAGCTTTCTGGACAGTGGCCAGATTCAGTCCAGAAGCTGCTTAGCTGTATTACCAGGGCACTATATCTCCTCAATTCCAGCTGGGGAAATGGATTGTTTCCCTACTGTTACTCTCATCCTTTTTTTCCTTTTCTGCTGTGTGGGTATAGAAATTGCTGCCTTGGCTTAGGGTCAGGAAAGCACAGCAAATTAGATTCACACATCCAGACATCTCAGTATGTGGACAGAATAAAAGTGTGACTTGCTGATCTTATCAGTATACATGTGCTGATTATCAAAATCAAAATAAAAATGTTTTGATTCTGACGCTGAGATGCAATGGAACAAAAATCTTGGCCTCCCTTATTAAACTTTCAGAATTAAACAAGCCTTCATTACTCTTGCTGTTTTCAGCAGCCCATCATTTTTCTTGAGACAATTCTGCCAAAACCAATAAGAACCAAGCAATGGAAATAATCTCTCGGAATATACACTGAAACTGTGCTTTTGTAATTCTAAGATTAGACTTGGAACAATTTATTTTTAACAAGATAGTTCAACAGAATAGCTATTCATTAATTTCAAAACAAAATGCTCCATCTCATAATAAATTAGATGCTCTGTATCTTTTGAAGAAAGAATGAGGACTACAAATAAAAATATTACATCTATGATTATCAGGAAAATTACTATGTTTCTAAAAAATATAGCATGCCAGGATAGGGCAGGTGCCCTTATTATTTTTTTACCCATCAGTTCAGCTTCTGTTTTGTTTTAAAAGCTGTCTGTCTACCTTTGCTGAGGAGAAAAAAAAAAAAAGGACTTTTGCCCCACCCTTGTTTTTTTATTACTGGCACCTCACATATAGAAAGGATTTAGTTAGGATCTATTTCTTCTAATACCTGTATCATCAGTAGAATTGTACCTAAATTGTAATTTATGAGGCCATTCAGTTGCACACCAGAAACAAGAATGTAACTTAGGACATGATGAAGCCAATAGTATAAGAAAATGGTGTTCTCTAACTGCAGGAGAAGGTGTAATTTTTCTTCAGATTTTTTATGGTGAAGCTATATCACAAGATTGAGATTGCAAAGCTCTTGTTATTGCTGGTTGATTTTTCTAAGCTTGCTAATAGTGGGAAATAGGCATTTGGTGTGAATTTACTCTTACCACATCACGACTTTTACAATCAGTCTTCTGAAGCCATTTGAAACACTTGACATTATCTTGCATGTCCATTCACAAATTAATTCAATAGCAGTTATGTTTGCAGCCTCTTCAGTTTCCTACTGCTGCCCAGTCACTGGCTCTGCTAAGCTCAGTTAAGGACAATAAATGGGCTTGTCCAATATGTTTCAAATTATTCACATGATTCCAGAACTTCCTTTATTCCCCTTCAAGCAGTTTAAGATGAAGACTGTCATCTGCTGCAGCAATACTGCCACAAAAGTTTGAATGTACTAAGATTGCCAAAAAAAGTATATTTATAAGTAATCCTAAAGTTCCAGTCATACTCACCATCACTTTCCTCAAGGTACACGAAGAGTATGGGAGATCAGATGTAAAGGTTGTGTTGGCAGCTGCAGGGCAGAACTGACAAGCTCTGCTGTCCTGTGCTATGTAGCTGTGCTGAAGCAGCTGATGAGCCAGAACTTTTGTTCCATGTCTAACCAACCAAAAAACATTTGGCAATTTACGAGATACAAGTGCTATAGTCTTATTATTTAAATGTCTGTTAATAATAACTTTTTTGTCCATTTCCCATCATGGTCCCTGTTTTCATCAACTAGTTTCTCTTGGACATAGTTACTGTAGTTGTGATGATGTTGTGTGGAAAACAATTAACGTGCAGATCTTTCTCTATTTGTGAAGATAGCTGTAAAGACACTGGCACAAAATTTCACTGAAAAATAGTTGTGCCTGTTCTCTGTTAATTTGTATTTTTCCTTTTAAAAAAGACCTATCACAAAAATCTCCAAGTTACTGTGAAAAATATTTATGATTTGAACTATGTTCGTGTTTGAAAATTTTAAGTTCTGCAATAGTATAATTCCAGTACTGAATATGTCCTTTGATCTCAGTTCTTTACCACTGAGAATACACATATATTGCTTTATGCTGAAGTGACTGTGAAGAGACAGGAGGGGATAAGAGAGGAATTGTCATTTGTTCCTCATTTCTTGTACCCTTCCATTCTTCTATGCTGTAATATCAGATATACCTCCCATTTAAATACCAAGAGAGACATTTTAATTTGTTTGGCTTTACATATGAGTTATGCATTTAAGTACAAGAGTAGAAAGTGGCCTTAATTGCCAATTTCAGATCTCTACTTTTATTCTTACTTTGTATATTATCTTAGAATCCATCACACCAAATCTACTTGTGTGTAAAACTTATGTCAGTTTATTTACTTGTGTAAAACTTATGGCAGTATATTCATTCCACTCTCATAACCATTGAGCCTTTGCTCTTGATATTTTATGTTCAATTAAGTCTGTTATTAAATGTGACCTTCTAGATTTATTTGGAGGCTCTTTTACAGTTTTTAGTGACTGTATTCTGTTATTTGCTTCCCAAAGAAACTAAATGCCCTTATTCCTATTCTTTGCTAGCAGACAAGTTAGAATATTTTAGCAACTCCTATAACCATTCCTGATATTTAAAAAAAATGCATCAGTTTTACCGAATAAATAATTATTACTGTCTCAGCAGTTGTGTTGTCCTACAAAAAGAACAGAGCTGTTCAAGCTTTCTAGCATTTTTCCTTTCCTACAGTTTACATTAAACTATAGTTTGCAAGTACCATTTTGTCTTTTTGATTTAAATCATTTAATTAAATCAAAATATTATTTACAACCCAGAAGGCATCCACCTCTGAGCTGTTATAGTCTAATTAGAAATATAGTTTAGGGGTTCCTTTACTCATAATAAATAAAATAAAATAAAATAAAATAAAATAAAATAAAATAAAATAA